>NC_067401.1:333684572-333949572 GCF_016432865.1 Antechinus flavipes
CCCCCCAGGTAATGAACCTAGATGAGGAAGAGGATGAGAATGCCCTCAATTATATTAGGGAACTATGGGAGATTGGAGGATTTTAGAGAAAAGATAATGATTTTTGGATTTGAATATGAATTAAGAATTGGAGTTTAAAATGATCCAATCAGAGAAGTCTAATAGGTAGTTGGAGATGTATGTACCTATACACTGGACTGACTGTTTTCTGAAGTTAGAAGACATATAAAATTATTATTATCCCTTTTCCCAAAGTATTTGAAGGCAAGCCAATCTGGTTTTGAATACCATCTCTTCTATTCATTATTCATGTTTTCTTGGATAAGTCACTAAGCTTCTCTGGGTCTCAGTTTCCTTATTTGTAAAGTGGCAAAGGTTGAAATAAATTACCAGATGACCTTTCAAGTTTTTTCTAGTTCTAAATTTGAAGTTGACAAAACTTAAATCAGATAGATTTTTAAAATATGTCAAAAATTTTTAGTATGTGATTATTTGAATCTTTTCCCTATGATATTTATACTTTTCTATTTGAAAAAGATTGTGACTGTTTATTTTTTAAATGTCTTGAAAGTCTTGTGGATTTGTTGTTGATATAAAGCAACCATTATTATGTCTGAGACTTAAATGTTGTTCTGTTAATTCTGCTTTCTAGGAAAATATCAGGATGTCAGTATTTGTAAATATGAATGGAGCAAAGAGCTTTTATAGTTCTATTTTAAGATTCCATATTGATGTGATAACAAGCTGTGTAAATAAAATTTATAGGCTAGGTTGGCCTGAGGCAAAATTGCGAAGTGAGAGAAGTTGCCTGTGGGGCCCTCCCACCTTTCCTGGTTCCCTTTCCAATCCTCTGGTTCTATCCATCTGGCAATAGTGAATCTTATTTGTGCTGATTCTTTAAGTGATAAGGGTTTTAAGTGTGAATTTAGACCACTGAAACTCACATTGAGTTATGGGAACTTTACTATAGAAAAAAAATTAAATGTCTTCAAGACTCAATGAAATTAAAGTCGAAAGATGAAATAATATATAACAGGGAGTAGAGACTTTGCCTTAGAGTTCTCAAACTATAAGACTGATCCTCTTTTTCATACTACAATCTATGGATCTCCAGATAGAATAATAATAACATGGATTATCTCAAGGATATTTTAAATTTCTCTCATGTACTCTCATACATTTGGCTAGCTTCCTCTAATGTGATTCAGTTATACTGAAAGTGTTAAAGGATCCCATACTATTAATCTCATGGTTATAAAATTTTTCTTTTCTTTTCTTTGTTTCTTTGTTTCTTTCTCTCCTCCTCCTTCTCCTCCTCTTCCTCCTCCTCCTCCTCCTTCTTCTTCTTCTTTTTTTTAATAATCAGAGAATTAATATTGGAAGGGACCTCAATAGCTATCTAGCCCAATCCATATCCAAAAGGAATACCTGACAAATACATTCTTACCAGTTTTTTTTTTTTTTTGTTTTGTTTTGTTTTGTTTTGTTTGTTTGTTTAGTTTTTTTAGTGTACTTCATCCCTGGCTAGGAACCTAGAATCCTTGTTTCAAGTCATGTTCCAGAAATCCAAATCCATTTCTCAGACAGCATCTGCCTGGCCAGATGTTTACTTACTAATCTTTTCCCTTTCGGCTATCAAAAAGAGGGTAGCAGTAAGTAAAATGAGACCTGTGTCCTTTGGGATCTTCACTTTCTTGTCCATTGGCAATGCTTTTGAAGTTCCTTTTACCAGTATCATTTGTATTCCTACCAACCACCAGTCGTCATTTGATCTTGGAGATTCTCTGGTATGTCTTAGATACATGCCTGGGAAGATGATAGACCTGTCAATTGTTATCGTGCTGACAAATCACTGCCTCAATACCGCCTGAGCAGATGATCTTCTACTTGATAGCTTTTGTAGCTCAATTATATACATCTTTAGAGAATAAGAAGCTCCTTCTCCTTCAGAGCATTCAACTCCATCCTTTTCAGGAAGGGTTTCAATTTTTTTTTTAAACTTTTAGGTATACACTTGTTTTTCTCTTTCCCTTCTTCCTCTGTGTGACATTCTCCTCTTCTACTTTAGATCCTTTTTTGTTTTTCAATTGAAGCTTTGCTTGCATGTTAAATTTTTTTTTTATGATGTTCAAGATTCCTGTAGGAATCTTGTATGGATAATGAAGAGTTGATTGTAGTTACAGTAAACTTAACTTCCCACTCAATTTAGAAAAGAGGATTTTTTTTTTTTCAGATGAGATAGTGATCTTTGCCTACAAAAGCTCCAAAATCTGTGGGGCAGTGTGAGACTTGTAAAAAAACTCATGCTCATTATGTTAATGAACTCATGCACAGTATGAGAAAAACCACTTCAAAGCATATGTTTATATACTCATCTTCTATAATAGCAAAATACAGGCTGAGAACAAGATTTAATCCAATGTTTTTGATTGGTATAAGCTAAAAATTTTTTTTAAAAATATTTTTGATAATAATGATAATAACAATAGTGTTATTGTTCAGTAGTTTCAGTTGTATCTGACTCTTCATGATCCTTTTTGGGGTTTTGTAGCAAAGAAGTTGGTGTGGTTTGCCATTTCTTTTCCAGCTTATTTTACAGATTGAAGAACTGAGGCAAACTGGGTTAAGTGATTTATCCAGAGTCCCACTGTTGGTAATTGTTTAAGGCCAGAATTGACGTCAGGAAAATGAGTCTTTCTGACTTCAGGCCTGGCATTTTACCTGCTATGCAGCACCTAACAATGATAGCAATATATAGTTATAGAGAACCAACTATATGCTAAACACTGCATTAAATGCTTTATAAATATTCTCTTCACAATAACTGTGGGAGGTAATTGCTATTATAATTCTCATTTTGTAAATGAGAAAACTGAGGCAAATATGTTAAATGACTTGCTCAAGTTTATACAGTTAGTAAGTGTGTGGGGTAAGATTTGGGCTTCCTGACTTCAGATCCAGAGCACTATCTACCGTATCAATTAACTGCCTTATAATATCTTTAAAAAGTAAAGCTATGCTTAGCTCATAGATGTATAAAACCAGTCTGTGGGCTAGATTTGGCCATTCAGTAGTAGTTTGCGAGCCCTTTTTTTTTTTTTTTTTTTTTTTTTTTTTTTTTATTAAGAACAGTACTTTTTTTTCTTCATGTTCTCAAAACTTTTTGATACCCTTTCTTGTCATAAATGAGTATAGGATCATGTTATCACAGATTTAGATCTGGGAAGAACTTATAGAACAACATGTCAAAACTCCTCATCTTATAGACAAGAAAACTCATCACAAAATAGTTAAGTGCTCAGGATCAGACAGCTGGTAAGTATTTGAGATGGGACTTGAGAAAGGTTTCTAACTCCCAGCCCAGTGCTGTTTCCATAATACAATGCTGCCTCTCAAAATGTGGTAACAGAAGAATACTTAGAAATCATCTATTTCTATGCATCCTCATTTTTAATATAAAGAAACTAGGATTATACAGAGAGAAAGTGATTTAAAGCTTAGATTTGACTCAAGTCTAAGATCTCCTCAAAAAGGCAATCAAAAAGGTAGTCAATATTCACTCCAGGTCAGATATAGGACAGCTATTTATTTTCTCTACATAGAAAAAAATCTATAAAACAGAAAAGCTTCATAAATGAACACTGGCAAAACTTGAAACAGTAATCCATGATTCTTACTATAATCTGATATACTTAAAACATTAAGTATATATTTAAATTATATACTTAATAATTAATTTTAATTATATTTAATACTTAAAACATAAAACATTTTATGGTAGTGCTAAACAGATACTTTATTATTTCTTTGGCCCAGGACTTTCTAAAAAAAACTTATTTAAGATTTATTTCTTCTGGAAAGCCAATGTTTGTTGTTAGGCCAGTCAACTAGCATGTATTAAGTGTCAACTATGTGCCAAGCATCAGAAATAAAAATACAAGTAGAAAGAAGATGGTCCTTGTTCTCAAGGAGCTTACTTTCAAATGGGGAAGATAACCCTTAAAAGGAAGCTTAAAATGTGGGGAGGCTGAAAAGAGCAGAGGAAGATAAAGGTTCCTAATAGTGAGGCATGGAGGAGTGATACCAGAAGGTAGCCTGGAGAAGAATGAGTTATAACCCACATTCCTTAAATGGAAGTTCTAGGAAAAAATCATTCTATCAGAGATGGCTGGAGAGGAGAGTGTTTCCAAGATTTGAATTCCAGGGCTGAAGTAAGGTGTCAGGATCAAAATATGGGGAATGATAGTCAGCCTTTAGAAAGTGGACACAGTTATAGAAAACTATTCAATTTATCAGTTAAACTCAAACTCATGAGGTTGTCTCATGGTTAAATTTGCAGATTTTAGGGCTAGAAATGAGGGCATTTAGGCAGGACAGTAGATAAAGTGCTGAGCTTGGAATTAGGAAGACTCATCTTCATGAGTTCAAATCTAGCCTCAGACACTTACTAGATATGTGGCCCCGAGAAAGTTATTTAACCCTGTTTGCCTCAATTTCCCATCTATAAAATGAGCTGGAGAAAGAAATGGCAAACCACTCCAGTGTCTTTGCTAAGAAAATCCCAAATGGGGTCATGAAGATTCAGATTCAACTGAAAATGACTGAACAAGAAATGTCCACATCAGCAATGATATCTGTTTACCTATGCTCAGGGAAAAAATATGAAAGTAGAAGTAGTCATAGGTTTAAGTGTCTAGGCTCAGGATTGCCTAGGTAACATGTTGCAATCATTTTGATCTGCCACCATATTTGCCAAGAGTAGAAAGTAAGGGCTCTTTATCCTTCTCCATTATAAGTAGCTCTACAGAAATTTTCATGCTACATGTTTAGGAGAAAAGACAAGAGTGAAAGTGGAAGTTGTTTCTCCTTTTTAGAGGTATTTTTAGAGTGAAGGCTTTTTTCCTAATTCATAGGATTAGGCATTGCATTAGGGCATTAGAGCATAGCACATTGCCTTCCTTATACTACTATCATAAAGTTCAAGTGGTTACTGAATCCTTGTAAAGTCTTTCAGCGTTGAACAGAAATGCCTCTGCAAGCAGATAGGGAAAGCATCTCTCAGATATAACCATTTTTAAAAAAAGAAATAGCTTCATTATGACTCTTTCCAACAATGAGATGATTCAGGCCAATTCCAATAGACTTGTGATTGAGAGAGTCATCTGCAGCCAGAAAGAGGGGGACTGAATCCCCTCACAACATAGTATTTTCATCTTTTTGTTGTTGTTGATTTCAAAGTTTAATGCAAGAAGTGGACACATAGGTAAATAATAAAATCAACAGAGGACAAAGTTCTTTTAGCCTTCTATGCTATCTATAAAAGATGGTTAAAGACCATCCTTTATATCCTAACTAGTAATCTGCTAGAAAATCTAGGCCTCCACGGGCATCTTTTCATTTTGCTTTCCCATCCCTCCCCTTTCCCTACCTGGAAGAGCACTTTCCAGATTGGACTTCCAAAGACTTTCTCTCCTTTTGGGGAGTTGATTGATTTAAAACCAGGAGCCTTGGGGTCTTTATTGGAGAGTTAGTGAGTGCAAATTTACCTAATTCACTATATATTGTTGGCCCCAGAAGTTTTTTACATACTATTTAGTCATCTATCAGGAAAGTGGGGCTTATCTTCGAGGCACCTGCTGCTATCTGCCTTGTCACTCACATGATTATACTTTTTACTTCTTCCCTATATCTGCCTCTCTGCCTCTCTCCTCACCGTCCATCCCTACTCCTATCCCATCTACCTCTTGTTCTGGAAACAGTAATCAAATCAGTAGTATCATTACATCTAGAAAGACTGTGGAAGCAAACTTCTTTATGGCTCCACTTACAATCTTCCAATATTCCTTGGCCAACATTTCCCTATAAATATTGCATCCACATGTTAAAATATAAATTCCTTGAGGGCAGAGACAGTCTTACTTTTGTATTAATATGTCTAGTACATGCATACAGACTACAATGCCTGGCACAAAATAGGAAATAAAAAATCATTTTTAATTCACTCATATCCTCTTTTTGGAGACCAAAAATTTGTTAAGTCATCTCCTATGATTACTGTTTTTCCCCATTCATGCATATTTTCATGCTTCCTCCTCCTCCCTCCCTCCCCTTCCCCCACCTGAAAGCTACAGGATCTTATTTGTCCCTACAAGGGGACAATTGCTGAGAAAGAATTTCATTTTAATTGCTTAGAATCCAAAATAAACTTATAATCATAAGTAGTTTATGCCCATCAATATAGAAGCACCCAGGCCCTGCTAGAGGCAAAATTTTTCTTCAGGGTCCCTGCCATCTTTTCTCAGCTGGTCACCCTTTCTCCTTCTCTTCTCCTCTTGCTATTGTCAGAAAGAAAAGGGTAGGTGATTAACTTAGAGTCAGCAGTTAGCATTTATTAAGCACCTACTTTGTGCTAGAGGCTAAGGTAATAAGGTGAAACAGTTTGGAATAGGGACTAAAGGATTTGCCTTGGAGTTGAGCAAGGATTATTTTATCTCTGATACATGCTAGTTATTTGACTAAGTTCTGCTCCTATTCTTCTTCCAAAGAGGCAATATGACATAGTTTGAATTTCAGATGTGAATTTCACCCTCAGATACTTGCTTTATAATGTTGGGTAAATTGTTTAAAGTCACTGTACATTAATTTCATCCTCTGTAAAATAGGGTTAATAATAGCATCTACATCACAAGATGCAAGTGACAAGATGGATATACAGTTCTGTAAACCCTCAGGCGCTATTTAAGCATGAGCAATTACTACTATATGGTCAATATCACCTTTACTTTGTTTCTTCTCCTATCTTTCCTGTCTCTCAGACATTTATAGTTTTCTCACCTCCAAATTAAATCCTCCTTTTGTTCTTCCTGTTTTATAACTTACCTTTCCTTTTAATATCTTATAATCCATTTTAGACATTTTAGGCCAATTACTTTGTTACTGGCAAGTCCTAAATCAAGTCCCCTTTTCCCAAGCCAGCCCTATAACATACCTCCAATAAATGTGTTACTTCCCCCAGGAGCATTTCCATTTTCAAAGAGGATAGAAGCATGATGTGACAAGACAGAGCTAGGAACCAGGACATGGGTTGCTGAGCAGAGGGGCCAGAGGCAGAAAGCAGTGTCTGAAATAGAAACAGGGCCAGTATCAAGATCAAGAACAGAGTCCAAGGGAGTGAGAAAAGGAGAATGTTTATGGTCAGCATGCAGGGAGGCAATACTAAAGGATATATATGGATTCAACAATTTCCTCTATTTATTACACTCAGAATTTTTCTGATTCCAATGCTTTAGGTTTAATCATGTGAGACTGGCCACTCGAAATCAAGGGTTCTTAAACAGTTTTGTGTCATGAAGGCCTTTAAAAGTTTCTAGGCCCCATCTCAGAATAATATTTTTGAATCTAGAAAATAATAGGATTAAAAATATAGCATTTTAAGTTTTTTCAAACTTTTTTTCAAAGTATACAACAATCATGAAAGTTAGGTACTATTATTATCCTCATAAATGACTTACCCAGGATCACACAGATATTATAGGTCTTGAGCTGGGATATGAGGTAGGACTTCATGTCCAGCCGTATATATATATTTATAACCTAGATTCCTAGAAACCAAGCATACAAATGAAACCAATGCAATTATTAAAATATAGTTTTGAAAATAGAGGCAACAAAAATTTTGTAGTAGCTCTTTTTGTAGTGACAAGGAAATGGAAATTGAGTGGATGCCCATTAGTTGGGGAATGGCTGAATGTTATGATGTATGAATGCAATGGGATATTATTGTTCTATAAGAAATGATGAGCAGGTTGATTTCAGAAAAGCCTAAAGAGACATATATGAATTGATGCTAAGCAGAACCAAAAGAACACTATATACAGCAACAAAATTATATGATAATCAACTGTGATGGACTTGATTTCTTTTCAACAATGAGTTGATTCAAAGCAATTTCAATAGACTTGGGATGAATAATGTCCACATCCAGAAGGAGAACTATGGAGACTGAATGTGCACTGAAACATAGTATTTTCACCTTTTTTTTTTACCTCATTTTTCCCCCCTTTGGTCTGATTTTTCTTCCACAACATGACAAATATAGAAATATGTTTAAAAGGATTGCACATATTTACCTATATCAGATTGTTGTCTTGGGGAGGGAGGTGGTAAGGGTAGGAGGGAGGAAAATTTAGAACACAAAGTTTTAGAAAAATGAATGTTGAAAAATGGGGGCAGCTAGATGGTGCAGTGGATAGAGCATTGGCCCTGAAGGTAGGAGGACTTGAGTTCAAATTTGACCCCAGATACTTACTAACTGTGTTACCCTAGGCAAGTCACTTAACCCAGATCACTTCCAACAACAACAGTCAAATAAATCCATACATCCCAGATTAAGAACCCCTACTCTAAAGTGGCTGTGGTCTTTATAATTACAGCCAAAATAGTTCTTGATGCCAAAGCCTATTTTTAACTGGTGATAGGCAATAGGTTAGTAGAAGAGAAAGCTCTTTGTAAATTATGAAGTTATATAAATGGGAGCTACAATAAATTTCAAACTATTATCCACCCAGATTCTACTCTGCTGATTCATGATAGTATAGAGGTGACCCTAGGCTCTCAAAGGCCATGCCAGCAGAATTTGATCTCTGACAAATCTTAATAAGCTGGAAAGGCTATTATTATTGCCAGTAATAGTCTTTTTTTGGGTCTGTTTTCCAGAACCAGCCTATCTAAATTCATAGAATTTCATCATCATGTTGGCTGCAGATTGGGAAATTTTTTGGCCACATCAATTTTTTAAAAAATCCACTAACTGGTCCTTTGATGATTTTTATAAATAGATTTCTGTCTTTTCTCTCTGTATATTTGCTTTTCTTCCTAGGCTGGGAGTGTTAGAATCCATTCCTTTTTCTTAATATCCTTAGTGCCTACAAAAATAACCTAAAAGGCTGCTTCTTCTTTTAGGCCTTTCCTAATACTTTCTGATAGTAGAAGCCCTTCTCATTATTTTTTTTATAATTTTAAAAATTTGTATATAAATATCATTTTCCCTGGTAGAATATAAGCTCTTTGAGGGTAAGGACTAGTTAATTTTTTTTCCCTTTGTATTTTTAACGCCTAATTATGTAAGTACATAGTCCCATAAGTGTATAATATGTGCAGTTGAATGATTGGTTGCTAAAATGTACAAGGCAGTGGGGCAGCTGGGTGACAGCGTAGAATGATGGGCTGGGTTCAAATCTGGCCTAAGGTATTTACTAGCTGTGTAACTTTGTGGAATTCATTTAACACTGTTTGCCTCAAATTTCCTTATCTGAAAAATGAGCTGAGAAGGAAATGGCAAACCACTCCAGTATCTTTGCCAAGAAAAACCCCAAATGGGGTAATGAAAAATCAAATGGGGCTGAAAAAAATGACTGAACTGAGTAAACATTTATTAAACATCTACCATAGGATAAAGTACAGTGCTAGGCACCAAGAATACAAGAACAGAATTAAAAACAGTCCCTTCCTTGAGAAGTTTATATTCTACTAGATGGTTGAAACAGAAACACATAAGTTGATACATGATTTGAGGAGAAAGGGAGCACAAATAATTCACAGAATCAGAAAAGGCTTCCTAGGGGAGATAACATGTGAGTTGAGCCTTGAGGTACTTACATAAGAAGGATAATTATTATTGTAATTTTATGGCTCCTGACATGAAATAGAATTCCTCTAATACCAACAGAGAGACGAATGTATTTTAAATTCCAAATAGTTTACCTGCTCAGCCCTCTTTTTCTTTGACTTAACAGTAAATTCTCATTTGACTCATCGAGAAGCTATTGCTTCTTTTTTTCTTTCTTTTCTTTTAAAGGATGGGGTGAAAATGTCAAGATCAAGACTCAGTACTACGAGCAAAACTGTGGGTTCAAGAACAGAACAGAATTAATTCCACTGAGAAAAGTAGTGGCCAAAAGTAGCTACTTTCATGATGAAAAAACATCTGGTCCTTGCTAAATGTCAGCCCAATGACTCTGAGTAGTATCTCTTATAATTACTTTGGGTTCACTTCATAAGCCTGTGCTTATAAGAACTCTGGTTCTTATGTGATTGTGTCCTGATCTTTGCCTTGTACAACATTTTAAAATCTTATTGTTAGTATGTACCTTAAGGGGGATGGGGGTTACATTTATAAGGTCCATGAGCCCAAATTTCAGCAAACAGAGCTGATTAGAATTTCAGTCACATTGCTGATGCTTTCCTCCTCTTTCCTTCAATCAGTTGGGGATAAAGAAATCTGGATAAAAAATCAGTAAGTGATGGCTACTAAAGGTATTCCTGGGGAGACAAGTTTTAGAATGAAGACCTAGATTTTTAAGCAATGCTGATTCTAAAACTTTCCTGATTTTTCTACCTCCTTAATTCTGTCTTCCCTTCTGTTATTTATGTCCAAATTATCCTGTACATAGTTTATTTGTAGATATTTAAACTATATATTTCCAGTTATTTAAACTATGTCATTTCCTTCTCTCCCATTAGAATGGACTCTCTTTCATCTTTCTTTATATCCCTATCACTGAGCATAGTGTCTGACACTTAGTAGGCATTTAATAAATTGATAGATTATAGTGATATTTGTTTTAAACATGTTTTTCCCATTCATTGATGCTATTATTCAGTCATTTTAGTTGTGTCTGATTCTTTGTGATTCCATTTGAGGGTCATAGAGATACTGGAGTGGTTTGCCATTGCCTTCTGCAGCTCATTTTATAGAGCACTGAAGCAAGTGGGATTAAGTGATTTACCTAGGGTCACACAGCTAGTAAGTGTCTGAGGCCAGATTTGAACTCATGAAAATGAGTCTTTTTGATTTGGGGCCCTGAAGGGGCTTAAGTGAGTCCTTAATAAATATTTAGTAGCTGACTGATAATGGTTGATTTTAGCTTAATGTCTATTTTGATCTGACTCCCTTTATTCTCTATTCTTTTTCTGCATTTTGTCTTTTAAATGATATTTTTCATTAAGGAAAATTTACAAAGCTTCAATGCCTTATCCATTTTCTGAATCCATAATTTCATAAATTCCTAGAATAAGTAATGTGATAAACATTTATTAAGGACTAGGTATTTTACAATTGTTATTTTATTTGACCTTCACAGTAATACTGGGAGGGTGATGCTATTATTTCTCCCATTTTACAGATGAAAAAACTGAAGGTTTTTTGATTAGTTTAGTGATTTACTGGGGAATCACATAGTAAGTATCCAAAGTTGAACTTTAACTCAGACCTTCCTGATTTCAGGCCCAAGCCTCTATCCATGGTACCATCTGCCTGCCTAGTGTAAACTGGCAGCAACTCTGTCATGTACTACCCCAGAAAACTTCCTGAGAGCACTGAGAGTTAGTGATTTGCTTTTGTTTACTTGTAGATCTATGCCGGGAATAAAACTAAAACCTCCCTCTTTCTGACTCCAAAGCTATCTCTACTTTTTTTTCCATCCTGCCTCTCTGACCTAGTACATTTGGAAGATAATATTAGATGAATAGAATTATTTGTTACAATAACTTAAGATCATGAAATGTATTTCCTAAAGTCGAATCTCTAAATATACAAAAAAAAAAAAAAAAAAGGAAGGATATGTGAATAGGGACTAAAACTTTGAAATGTGAGCTTTTATTTGCAAACCAAAAAGAGAAAATGCAGTTTTTTAGCAGGAATGAAAATCCCTATTTATATTGTGGTGATTCTTTCCCAGTGCTTGTTACTTAATGCTCACTTCTCTATAATTTCAAGAGTCCAGATTGTAGAAACTATGAACTGGGGCTATGGTGTAAAACTATAAAATAATAATAATATTTAGAAAGATACTATGTTATAGTATAGGTAATCTTGATATTATGACACAGAATCAAAAATAAAAGAGGTCAACCGATTATGTTGTTTGTGAACAGAGTAATAAGGTGTTAGACATAGAAGAGGTAAACAACATCACAGACAGCAAAATTGATTCTATAGGAATCATCTGGTTTCCAATCTAGCAGTCATTTCAGATCCAGTTGTTTGTGGTCCAGAAGTATCATTGACTGTTGAAGAAAAGGTGAAAATCAATATCAAAATCAAAGAAAAGTTAAAAGAGAACAAACTACATTTGATTGCTGAAGCTCCAACCTAGCATGTTTAAACAAGCTGACTTTGAAAAATGAGAGCTTGCCAAACATAGACATTGACTTTTTTCTTAAAGAAATTTAACCAATATAAAAGAACTGATAAGGAGATTGAACTAAGCCAGGAACCATTTAATATACACACAAAAAAGGCATCTCTCTGCCAGGTAACCAGGGTAAAAGGGTATCACTAATTGCCAGTAAAAGGGCACTTTTACTAATTTAGATTTTTTTTTGCTCATTTGTAAAATAAAAGATTATTTTTGTTACTATTACTAACAGCATTCATCAGCACATTAAGATTTACAAGATATTTTACATATGTAAGATTTTGAATTGTATTGCCTTATGAAACAGTTAAAGACAGTTAAGAGGAAAACAAACTTTTGTTGGTAGCTTTGTTTGGATTTTAGTTAAACCAGATTAAATTAAGAGTAATTGTGGGTGAAATTAGAAGGAAAATAGCATATAGATTTGAAATGGAAAACTTTGGCATTTCTGGGGTGATTCATTATTATCAATGACTATTGCAGAACTACCATATTTAGACTCAACTATCCAGTGTTACATGAAAAAGTGATCATAATACTTTAAAAAGATAAAATTGGGATGATTGATTATATATGATTATATAGTATAAAAATTGATGCTAAAGGAACAAAATCTTAAAAGCACTTAGGTATTGATTTTTATGAAATCTTAAAGAAGGGAAGATTCTAGAATAATGTTACCATATTTTCACATTTTCTACAGCAGATCATATCTTCAGAGTCATACAGTTGAACAAGAGGTTCAAAGACTTTAAAATACCTCTTCATTTATTTATAAAATTACTTAAAACTAAGCATTTAATGAAATAGAACAAAATATAACTTTGAAGTACCCTCCAATGAAGTGTCTTTAATTTATATGATATAAACATCATACAAGATTTGTTTCCTATTGAACCATGGTAATAGTTTGTTCAATTGTCTGTTGAGTATGAACTTCCAGTGAGTTATAAAATAATATATTTTCACCTAGAATGTTCACTAGAGTTATGGAGGATATTTTATACACAGATTTTAAATGGAATTAAATCCCTTTTAGTGATGAAAATATTATTTATTTGCTATTATTTATAAAAAACTTGTGTTTGTGTATGTGCGTGTGTGTGTGTGTGTGTGTGTGTTTGGAAGTGGGGAAGAGAGAGAGAGAGAGAGTAAGAGAGAGAGAAAGAGGAAGAGAGAGAGAGAGAGAGAGAGAGAGAGAGAGAGAGAGAGAGAGAGAGAGAATATGGATATGAGTCTCGACACACACATACAAATATATATACATATATGTGTATAGTTATAAAATTCTGATACCATGAAATCTTCTCAGTGAAATAATATTCCTTCAAAAAAGATCAGCTTTACCACTGACATTGCTAAAATAAAGTGGATAAAAAAATTTATTCTTTAAATTATTACACACAATCCATTGAGTTGATCTTATAGATAGACACTATAGATAAATGATTTTAGAAGGGATCCAGAATTGAAAAGGAGTCATCTTGAGAATTTTAAGATACTTTCAAAACAAAACATGATCTTTTAATTAGCAATATTCTACCAATGAAGCTAGATGTCTATAGATCACAGAATATTAAAATTTTAGAAGAATGAAAATTGCAGTTAACCCAAAGGATAATGAAAGTCTTAATTTTTTTTATTATAGCTTTTTATTTACAAAACATATGAATAGATAATTTTTCAGTACTGACCCTTGCAAAACATTTTGTTCCAAATTTTTCCCTTTTTCCCCCCACCTCCTTTCTTAGAGGGCAGGCAGTTCAATATATGTTAAATATGGTAAATTATATGTTAAATCCAATATATGTATATATATATTTATACAGTTATATTGATGCACAAGAAAAATTGGATCTAGAAAGGAAAAAAAAACCCTGGGAAGGAAAACAAAAATGCAAGCAGACAATAGCAGAAAGAGTGCAAATGCTATGTTGTGGTTCACACTCAGTTCCCATAGTCCTTTTTCTGCATGTAGATGGCTCTCTTCATTACTGAACAATTGGAACTGGTTTGAATCACCTCATGGTTGAAGAGAGCCATGTCCACAGAACTGATCATCCTATGCTCTTGTTGTTGCTGTGTATAATGATCTCCTGCTTCTGCTCATTTCAGTTAGTATAAATTCATGTAAGTCTCTCCAGGCCTCTCTGAAACCATGCTGTTGGTCATCTCTTACAGAACAATAACATTCCATAACAATAATATGCCATAATTTATTCAGCCAATCTCCAATTGATGGGCATCCATTCAGTTTCCAGTTTCTAGTCACTACAAAGAGAGCTGCCACAAACATTTTTGTATATGTGGTCCCTTTCCCTTCTTTAAGATTGCTTTGGGATATAAGCCTAGTAATAACACTGCTGGGTCAAAGGGTATATATAGTTTGATAACTTTTTGAGCATAGTTCCAAATTGTTCTCCAGAATGATTGCATTCATTCACAGTTCCACCAACAATGTATTAGTGTCCCAGTTTTCCCACATCTCCAACATTTGTCATGTTCATTCATATCCTTTGGAGAATGGCTTGATTGCTTATAAATTTGAATCAATTCTCTATATATTTTGGAAATGAGACCTTTATCAGAACCTTTGAATGTAAAAAAAATGTTTTCCCAGTTTATTGCTTCCCTTGTAATCTTGTCTGCATTGATTTTGTTTGTACAAAAAAATTTTAACTTACTATACTAAAAATTATCTATTTTATGATCAATAATGATCTCTAGTTCATCTTTGGTCACAAATTCCTTCCTCCTCCACAGATCTGAAAGGCAAACTATCCTATGTTTTTCTAATTTATTTATAATGTCATTCTTTATGTATAGATCATGAACCCATTTTGACCTTATGTTGGTAAATTTCTGCCATACTAGTTTCCAATTTCCCCGGCAGTTTTTGTCAAATACTGAATTCTTATCCCCAAAGCTGGAGTCTTTGGGTTTCTCAAATACTAGGTTGCAATAGTTATTGACTATTTGGTCCTGTGAACCTAACCTATTCCACTGATCAACTAGTTTATTTCCTAGCCAGTACCAAATGGTTTTGGTGACCGCTGCTTTATAATATAGTTTTAGATCTGGTACAGCTAGGCGACCTTCATTTGATTTTTTTCATTATTTCCCTTGAAATTCTTTTGTTCTTCCAGATGAATTTTGAAGTTATTTTTTCTAGATCAGTAAAATAGTTTCTTGGGAATGTGATTGGCATAGCACTAATTAAATAGATTAGTTTAGGTAGTATTGTCATCTTTATTATATTTATTATATTCACTCGACCTATCTAAGAGCACTTGACATTTTTCCAATTATTTAGATCTGACTTTATTTGTATGGAAAGTGTTTTGTAGTTTTGCTTCATATGGTCCCTGACTTTCCCTTGGCAGATAGATTCCTAAATATATTTTACACTTTCAAGAGTTATTTTAAATGGAATTTCTCTTTGTATCTCTTGTTGTTGAATCTTGTTAGTGATATAAAAAATGCTGATGATTGATGTGGATTTATTTTATATCCTGCAACTTTGCTGAAGTTGTGCATTATTTCTAATAGCTTTTTAGTTGATTCTCTAAGTATACCATCATATCATCTGCAAAGAGTGATAATTGATTTCCTCATTACCTACTCTAATTCCTTTAATCTCTTTTTCTTCTCTTATTGCCAAAGTTAGCATAGTAACTGATAGTGGGCAACCTTGTTTTACTCCTAATTTTACTGGGAATTTATCCCCATTACATATGATACTTGCTGATGATTTTAAATAGATGCTACTGACAATTTTAAGGAAAAGTCCATTTATTTCTATACTCTCTCGTGTTTTTAATAGGAATGAGTGTTGGATTTTATCAAATGCTTTTTCTGCATTTATTGAGATGATCTTATGGTTTTTGTTAATTTGTTTATTGATATAGTCAATTATGCTAATAGTTTTCCTAATATTGAATCAGCTCTGCATTCCTGGTATAAATCCTATTTGGTCATGGTGTATTATCTAGGGGATGATTTTTAGTAATCTCTTTGCTAATATTTTATTTAAGATTTTTGCATCAACGTTCATTAGGGAGATTGGTCTATAATTTTCTTTCTCTGTTTTTGTCCTACCTGGTTTAGGTATCAATACCATTTCTGCATCATAAAAAGAATTTGATAGGAACTCTTTTCAAATAGTTTATATAGTATTGGAGTTAATTGTTCTTTAAATGTTTGGTAGAATTCACATGAAAATCCATCTGGTCCTGGGTTTTTTTTCTTAGGGAGTTGATTAATAGCTTGTTCTATTAATTTTTCTAATTATTATTTATTAAATTAATTAATTATTCTTCAAAAATGGCAATTTACTTCTTCCTCTGTTAATCTGGGCAGCCTATATTTTTGAAGATATTCCTCCTTTACACTTAGGTTGTCAAATTTATTGGCATAAAATTGTACAAAATGACTCCTAATTACTGCTCTAATTTCTGCTTCATTGGTGGAAAGTTCTCCCTTTTCATTTTTAAGACTAACAATTTTCTTTTTCTAATTAAATTTATTAAAGGTTTATCTATTTTTTTTATAAAACCAACTCTTAAGTTTTATTTATTAATTCAATAGGTTTTTATTTTCAGTTTTATTAATCTCTCCTTTTATTTTTAGAATTTTAACTTTGATATTTGATTGGGGGTTTTAAATTTGCTCTTTTTATAGCTTTTTTGGTTACAAGCCCAATTCATTGATCTTCTCTTTCTCTATTTTATGCAAGTTAAGCATTGGGAGACATAAAATTTCCCCTCATTACCACTTTGGCTGCATCCCACCAATTTTGGCATGTTGCCTCATTATGGTTATTCTCTTGGATGTGTCTATGATTTACTATTTTACCCATTCATTCTTTAGGATGAGATTATTTAGTTTCTAATTACTTTTTGGTTTATTTTTCCCTGGCTTTTTATTGAATGTAGTTTTTAATTGCATCATGATCTGAAAAGAATGCATTTATTATACAGAAGCTTTTCTGCATTTGATTTTGAGGTCTTTATGTCCTAATATAGGATCAATTTTTGTATAGGTTCCATGAAGTGCCAAGAAGAACATGTACTCCTTTCTGTCTCCATTCAATTTTCTCCAAAGATCTATCATACCTAAATTTTCTACTGTTCTATTTACCTCTATAACTTCTTTCTTATTTATTTTGTGGTTTGATTTATTTAGTTCTGAGAGTGCAAGGTTGAGATCTCCCACAATTACAGTTTTGCTGTCTGTTTCTTCTTGCAGCTCTCTTACCTTGTCCTTTAGGAATTTAGATACTATACCACTTGATGCATATATGTTTAGTATTGATACTGCTTCATTATCTATGGTACCCTTTAGCAAGATATAGTTTCCTTCTTTATCTCTTTTAATAAGATCAATTTTTGCTCTTGCTGGATCTGAGATCAAGATTGCTACCCCTGCTTTTTTTTCTTTTCTTTTTTTTACTTCACCTAAAGCATAATAGATCCTACTCCAGCCTTTTACCTTTACTTTGTATTTATCACTCTGCTTTAAATGTGTTTCTTGTAAACAACATATTGTAGGATTCTGGCTTTTAATCCAGTTTGCTATCTGCTTCTCTTTATGGGAGAGTTCACCCCATTCACATTTACAATTAAAACTACTAATTCTGTATTTCTTGCCATCTTATTATTCCCAGATTATACTTTTCTCTTTTCTTTTCCCCTTTTTCTCCTCCCCAGTATTTAACTTATGAGCACCACTTGCTTCAAGCAGCCCTCCTCTTTTAGAATCCCTCCCCTTTTAGAGTCCCTTCACCTTTCTTATACCTTTCCCCAAATATTTGTGTATTCCTTCTATTTGGCCTATCCCTTCCCTTTTTGGTTTTCCCCTTCCACTTTTCAATAAGGTGAGAGAAGTTTCTCTATAAACCAAATATATCTAGTATTTTCTCTTTGAGCCAAATCTGAATGAAATTAAGATTCATATAGTGTTCATCACCCTCTCTTCTTTTCCTCAAATACAATGGGTTTCCTTTGCCTCTTTGTGAGATGTAATTTCCCTCATTTTACTTCCACTTTCCCCTTTTCTGGTATAATACCCCTTCTACCTTTAGTTCCATTTTAATATTATAACAGTAAAATCAAATTATATATGCACTCTCTTTGTATACCTATAATAGAAAGACAGTTTTCAAGAGTTCTTTATATCTTTTTATGCTTTTTATGCTTCTCTTGAGCCCTATATTTGGAGGTCAATTTTTTGGTTTAGTTCTGATCTTTTCATCAGAAATAAATAGAATTTACCTGTTTCATTGAATTGCCCCCCCCCCCCCATCTTCTTCCCTGGAAAAATTGCTCAGTTTAGCAGGGTAGTTTATTCTTGGCTGCATTCCAAGTTCCTTTGCCTTTTGAAATATCATATTCTAGGCCCTTTGATCCTTTAAAGTAGAAGCTGCTAGATCCTGGGTAATCCTTATTGTGGCTCCCTTGGTATTTGAATTTTTTTTCTGGCTGCTTATAATACTTTTTCCTTGGTCCAATAGTTTTGTAATTTAGCCATGATATTCCTTGGAGTTTTAATTTTGGGATCTCTTTCAAGAGGAGTTCGGTGCATCTCTCTCTTTTTTTTTTAATCATGGTTTTCAGGAAAGGGAGAACTCACCACTAACGAAGAGGAAATTAGAGCAATAATTAGGAGTTACTTTGCCCAACTTTATGCCAATAAATTCGACAACTTAAATGAAATAGAAAAATACCTCCAAAAATACAGCTTGCCCAAACTAACAGAGGAAGAAGTAAATATCCTAAACAGTCCCATCTCAGAAAAAGAAATAGAACAAACTATCAATCAACTCCCTAAGAAAAAATCCCAGGACCAGATGGATTTACATGTGAATTCTACCAAACATTTAAAGAACAATTAACTCCAATGTTATATAAACTATTTGAAAAAATAGGGATTGAAGGAGTCCTACCAAACTCCTTTTATGACACAGATATGGTACTGATACCTAAACCAGGTAGGCTGAAAACAGAGAAAGAAAATTATAGACCAATCTCCCTAATGAATATTGATGCTAAAATCTTAAATAAAATATTAGCAAAAAGATTACAGAAAATTGTCACCAGGATAATACACTATGACCAAGTAGGATTTATACCAGGAATGCAGGGCTGGTTCAATATTAGGAAAACTATTAGCACAATTGACTATATCAATAACCAAACAAACAAAAACCACATGATCATCTCAATAGATGCAGAAAAAGCATTTGATAAAATCCAACATCCATTCCTAATAAAAACACTTGAGAGCATAGGAATAAATGGACTTTTCCTTAAAATAGTCAGGAGCATATATTTAAAACCATCAGTAAGCATCATATGCAATGGGGAAAAACTGGAACCTTTCCCAGTAAGATCTGGAGTGAAGCAAGGTTGCCCACTATCACCATTATTATTTAATATCGTATTAGAAACACTAGCCTCGGCAATAAGAGTCGAGAAAGATATAAAAGGAATTAGAGTAGGCAACGAGGAAACCAAACTATCACTCTTTGCAGATGATATGATGGTATACCTAGAGAACCCCAGAGATTCTACCAAAAAGCTATTGGAAATAATTCATAATTTTAGCAAAGTAGCTGGCTACAAAATAAATCCCCATAAATCCTCAGCATTTTATACATCACCAACAAAACCCAACAGCAAGAGATACAAAGAGAAATTCCATTCAGAATAACTGTTGATACCATAAAATATTTGGGAATCTATCTACCAAAGGAAAGTCAGGAATTATATGAGCAAAATTATAAAAAAGTCTCCACACAAATAAAGTCAGACTTAAATAATTGTAAAAATATTAAGTGCTCTTGGATCGGCCGAGCGAACATAATAAAGATGACAATATTCCCTAAACTAATCTATTTATTTAGTGCTATACCAATCAGACTTCCAAGAAAATATTTTATTGATCTAGAAAAAATAACAACAAAATTCATATGGAACAATAAAAAGTCGAGAATCTCAAGGGAATTAATGAAAAGAAAATCAAATGAAGGTGGCCTAGCTGTACCTGATCTAAAATTATATTATAAAGCAGCAGTCACCAAAACCATTTGGTATTGGCTAAGAAATAGATTAGTGGATCAGTGGAAAAGGCTAGGCTCACAAGACAGAATAGTCAATTATAGCAATCTAGTGTTTGACAAACCCAAAACCCCTAACTTCTGGAAAAGAATTCATTATTTGATAAAAACTGCTGGGATAATTGGAAATTAGTATGGCAGAAATTAGGCATGGACCCACACTTAACACCATATACCAAGATAAGATCAAAATGGGTCTATGACCTAGGCATAAAGAACGAGATTATAAATAAATTAGAGGAACATAGAATAGTTTATCTCTCAGACTTGTGGAGGAGAAAGAAATTTGTGACCAAAGATGAACTAGAGACCATTACTGATCACAGAATAGAAAATTTCGATTACATCAAATTAAAAAGCCTTTGTACAAATAAAACTAATGCAAACAAGATTAGAAGGGAAGCAACAAACTGGGAAAACATTTTCACAGTTAAAGGTTCTGATAAAGGCCTCATTTCCAAAATATATAGAGAACTGACTCAAATTTATAAGAAATCAAGCCATTCTCCAATTGATAAATGGTCAAAGGATATGAACAGACAATTTTCAGAGGATGAGATTGAAACTATTACCACTCATATGAAAGAGTGTTCCAAATCATTATTGATCAGAGAAATGCAAATTAAGACAACTCTGAGATACCACTACACACCTGTCAGATTGGCTAAGATGACAGGAAAAAATAATGATGAATGTTGGAGGGGATGCGGGAAAACTTGGACACTAATGCATTGTTGGTGGAGTTGTGAACGAATCCAACCATTCTGGAGAGCAATCTGGAATTATGCCCAAAAAATTATCAAATTGTGCATACCCTTTGATCCAGCAGTGTTTCTATTGGGCTTATATCCCAAAGAAATACTAAAGAAGGGAAAGGGACCTGTATGTGCCAAAATGTTTGTAGCAGCCCTGTTTGTAGTGGCTAGAAACTGGAAAATGAATGGATGCCCATCAATTGGAGAATGGCTGGGTAAATTGTGGTATATGAATGTTATGGAATATTATTGTTCTGTAAGAAATGACCAGCAGGATGAATACAGAGAGGACTGGCGAGACTTACATGAACTGATGCTAAGTGAAATGAGCAGAACCAGGAGATCATTATACACTTCGACAACGATATTGTATGAGGACATATTTTGATGGAAGTGGATTTCTTTGACAAAGAGACCTGAGTTTCAATTGATAAATGACGGACAAAAGCAGCTACACCCAAAGAAAGAACACTGGGAAACGAATGTAAACTATCTGCATTTTTGATCTCCTTAGGGTTTGAAATCTGTTCTCTTTCACCATAAAAAACTATCTATGGTTAGAAATGTCTTTGTCTTTTTACTAATTTTTTTTTTTTTAATGTTGGGATCCACTTTTAGGGCAAGTGAGGTTTTCCAAGCTTCCTCTATAGTCAGCAAAGTGGCAGCTGCACTGGGATGATGCTGACTTAGTCCTAGTTCTGGGTGGATGTGGTTAGGTCCTATGAGACTTTGGTATTTTGGGGTTTATTATTTACCTTTTGTATTTGTGTTGGATGTTTAATAACGTCTGGGCTGATCTACTGGCTTGCAACCAGATCAGAGTAGCTAATACTGGTGTAGATTCCTCCTCATAGATTCTCCACAGCATGGAACATAAGCAAGCATTGTGCAATAAAAGAAGAGATTGAAATTTGAACACAAGGAGGATAATGAGGAGATATATCCAAAGTTCCTAAGTATGATCTACTGGAGAAAAAACCATAGCTTTGGTAAGAGAAAGAACAAAAGCATGAGGAAATGGAAGATAGTTAATTTAACTAGAATAAAGAATATAGAAAAATAGCAGAAGATGTAGCTGGAAAGAGATTTTAAATGATATTTTGAAGCTTTTGGACTTCTATTTTATTGGCAATGGAGAGTCCAAAAGCCTCAATAAGAAATTGGACTGTTTTGATAGAAACAGAAATAGAATGGAGGGGACTGATGAGAAGAAGAAAGATGAGAATGATTAAAAATAATAAATAGCATTTATGTAGTGCTTTAAGGCTTGCAAAGCACTTTAAAAATTATCTTTGATTCTCAAAATAACCTGGGGGATGGAGATATTATTATTCACATTTAACAGATAAGAAAAGTGAGAGTGAGAAAAGGTAAATTATTTGCCTAGCCTCACACATCAAGGAAGTGTTTGAAACTGGATTTTAACTCAAGTCTTCTTGACTCTGCTTTCAGTGCTCTATCCTCTAGAGCACCTAGCTATATGCATTATTATTATTATATATTATAATAATTATTATAATGCATTCATAGCAGATGCATTATTGAGGTGTGATTTTCAGGGCTTACAAAACTTATTGGATGTATTGAACTGAAGTGACGATGGAAGCTAAAAAAGATTTCCCAAAGTTATTATGAATTCCAATTGTGGAACATACAGTAGTACAGAACATTTAAGGATTTAAATCAACAGTCTAAATATAAAACAAAAAAGGACTAACTCTATGCAAGTGAAGCAGAAAAAGGTCTAGGTCTCATCAGGGTATTCTAAGGTTGTCATGAGTCAACAACAAAGCTTTGTACTGAAAAGCAAACAATTGTGACATTGAAAATAGGAGTATAAACTAAAGGAATCATGTATTACTCCTCCAATTACTCTCAATGCTGGTCAGATCTTTATAGATCTGTGTTGTTACTTAGGCATAAACATCTTAAATCATGTGGAGAACTTGGAGGGACTTCAAAGCAAAATGATCAACAGTATTCAACTCAAAAATCATGATGTACAAGTGAAGAAACAGTTGTCTCTTTTCTAATTTGTGGGCTCTAATTCTCTGAAGTGGAACATAGTTGGAAAAAGGAAAGGAGCAGTGCAAGAGAAACACTGATAAGAATTCTCCAAGGTTCCACTACCCTGAAATCAGCTTCCCTGAAGCCCTGAGTAGTACTAGTTTTTATACTAATTTTATATATGAATGACATTGTTGTCAAATGACCATTATCCTTAGGCAATACCACAGACAGCAGCTGGTTCAATTCTTAGTTCACAGGTATAATTCTGCATGTAACAGAGGATACAAGTAGTATGGGGAGGGGGCATGGGAGAGAGAGAGAGAGAGAGAGAGAAGAGAGAGAGAGAGAGAGAGAGAGAGGAGAGAGAGAGGAGAGAGAGAGGAGAGAGAGAGAGAGAGAGAGAGAGAGAGAGAGAGAGAGAGAGAGAGAGAGAATGAGAATGAGAGAAAGGGAGGGAGGAAGGGAAGGAGGGACATAGAGAGGAGGAAAAAAGATGAAGGGATATTTTTGAGTTATACTTTCCTTCTAGGAATTTATAGCTTTAAGCTATAAACAACAACAACAACAACAACAACAACACTTTTTTCTCATTATGACTGAAAATAAATGATCAAACCATGAAGACAAGCAGTTTTAAAGGAAAAAAAATAAGACTTTTTATATTTAGCAGGCCATGGGATTCTGATGTCAGACTCTGGGAGGGGCTTCTTGACTCAGGTAGAGTGAGCCCCCCAGTGGTAGAACATAGCTATCTATGGACTGGCAATACCTGTCATTATCATTATCTCACCCCCTCAAGACCACTAGAAAAATGTCTGCTCTTTTATTTGAGCTCCCAAAATTTCTCCAGCTATTTCACACAGATGGGCAGTTTTGGTTTTTCTTTTTATAAAATAATGCTTCCCACCCTTCCTCCCTGCAAGGAAACCCCCCAACAACCCAGAAATAAAGGGAAATATTTAAATATAGAAAACCCAGCAGGTGTATGGAGGAGGTATTGTGTTCAAGGAGAAAAAGGATTAGGTTTTTGAAAGAAAGGGTAAAGATGTTCCTCGTTTCAGATTCTGCAAATCCTCTTATCTATTAAAAAGCATATAACAGGACACCTGGTTTCATGGGCAATAATCATAACTAGGCTACTTGTAGTATCTATATATTCAGATAATAACCTGAAATTTAAGAACATTATAGTGATCATTGCAGAAAATTCCACAGAGCAATTGTCAATAACATAGATAAAAACTATATAAACTCAGTTTGAAGATCAAGAGACACTGGTATCCCAGAACGTTACATTAGAAATTTATCATATTTGGAGATATTTCACTAGTTGGGCAATTAACAGATTAGGATTGTCATTATTAGACCTCACCAAATTAATGGAGTCTGATGTAAGACAGAACAAAAATTTTAGTACACTTGTAGCTGTCCAAGTTACCTCTGTATCTCTGAATTATCAACAATAGTAGATTCATAATGTTGGGCCAGAATGCTGAGGAACAACAACTTCCCCATCTCAGCTCAGAAGAAGCTTTCTTTGCTGAAAGCTTTGTACACAAACTATTTCATTTATTCATTTTTCACTTCATTTTTATTGCTTAAGATGAAAGCCAGCTGAGTATAGCAACAGAACTAAATATTTATTTTGGAGGAAAACACCATGAAGAGCTAATTATGAGTTAATCATCATCAGAAATGGACTCATGAGAGAAAAGAGGGATTGTTTACAAATCATATGTTCTGCTGGGATATTTTCTTTATTTCCTCATAGCAAATAAGCCTTCAGAGAAGGATTGCTAGAATAGTGAAGAACCAGCAATGTGTACCTTACAAAAACTAACACAGATTGAAGTAAACCAGGAGAACATTTTGTATTAAAGCAACAACACTCTAAATATAAAACAAAAAAGGACTAACTCTATGCAAGTGAAGCAGAAAAAGGTCTAGGTCTCATCAGGGTATTCTAAGGTTGTCATGAGTCAACAACAAAGCTTTGTACTGAAAAGCAAACAATTGTGACATTGAAAATAGGAGTATAAACTAAAGGAATCATGTATTACTCCTCCAATTACTCTCAATGCTGGTCAGATCTTTATAGATCTGTGTTGTTACTTAGGCATAAACATCTTAAATCATGTGGAGAACTTGGAGGGACTTCAAAGCAAAATGATCAACAGTATTCAACTCAAAAATCATGATGTACAAGTGAAGAAACAGTTGTCTCTTTTCTAATTTGTGGGCTCTAATTCTCTGAAGTGGAACATAGTTGGAAAAAGGAAAGGAGCAGTGCAAGAGAAACACTGATAAGAATTCTCCAAGGTTCCACTACCCTGAAATCAGCTTCCCTGAAGCCCTGAGTAGTACTAGTTTTTATACTAATTTTATATATGAATGACATTGTTGTCAAATGACCATTATCCTTAGGCAATACCATAGACAGCAGCTGGTTCAATTCTTAGTTCACAGGTATAATTCTGCATGTAACAGAGGATACAAGTAGTATGGGGAGGGGGCATGGGAGAGAGAGAGAGAGAGAGAGAGAGAGAATGAGAATGAGAGAAAGGGAGGGAGGAAGGGAAGGAGGAACATAGAGAGGAGGAAAAAAGATGAAGGGAAGAGGGGAGGAAAGGGGGAAAGGGAGCGAGAGAGAGGGCGGAAAGAGAGGAGGAAAGAAGGGGTGAGAGAGAGAAAAGGGGGTGAGAGATGCCCCATCCTCATCCCTATGGAATTTCTGGCTTCTTTCAAGACTTAGGACAGGTGCCACTTTCTACAAGAAACTTATCCTGAAACTTCCCTGCATTCTGTATCTAGTTCCCAAAGCTATGCACTCTATTTATATCTATTTAATATATGTGTATATACATACATACATATATCTATATATATACATATATATATATAATATTTTGTTTTTGCATATATGTTACTTCTTCCTTGATAGAATGGAAATTTGAGGGGAGGTAGTTTTTGGTTGTTTATTTAACCAGTGTCCAGCACATAGGAGATTCTTAATGCTTGATAAATGAATGAATGAATAAATGAATGTATGCTTTTATGGTTCTTTAATCTTGGAGAAGAGAAGTCTGAAGCATGACTTTTAAACCATGAAGGGTTGCTGTAAATGTGGGTAGTTTCCTATTGTATAGAAATATAAAAAAGAGGAAAGGGTTTGATTTCATCTTTAAGAATCTAGATTAACCCTGAGGATTTCTGAGCAATAATAGTTAAATACTTCTCCAGAGGAGAACATGAAATCTCTTAAAATGAAATGTCTTTTAAAATGTGGATTGATTTTTAAACTTTCAGAGACTTGCTTGGAAAGAAAAAAAAAAAAGAGTTAAATGGACATGATTTCTGTCAATGATTGACTGGTGACCACAGCTGAGGAACAGTAAGGAATTAAGAGGCAGTTTGAGGTGCTTTTAAATACTTAGAACAGAAAAGGAGATTTAGCTGGCCAAGAGAAATAAGAAAAGGTAGGATAAACCTTAAGTAAATCAGGCAAAAAGAGGAAAAAAGGGAAAATTTCCAAAAGTTTTTAAAAAATAAAAATTCCAACTGTTCTTTTCTATCTCTTTGGGAAAAAATAAGGGGAGATACATGGGGAAATTTAGGATATGTAAGAAAATGTTGCTAATACAATTTTAATTGTAAAAAGAAATAAAAATTCTTTCTTTAAAATCCCAACTAAAACACATCTTGGATATTTTTGAGTTATACTTTCCTTCTAGGAATTTATAGCTTTAAGCTATAATAAAAAACAACAACAACAACAACACTTTTTTTTCATTATGACTGAAAATAAATGATCAAACCATGAAGACAAGCAGTTTTAAAGGAAAAAAAATAAGACTTTTTATACTTAGCAGGCCATGGGATTCTGATGTCAGACTCTGGGAGGGGCTTCTTGACTCAGGTAGAGTGAGCCCCCCAGTGGTAGAACATAGCTATCTATGGACTGGCAATACCTGTCATTATCATTATCTCACCCCCTCAAGACCACTAGAAAAATGTCTGCTCTTTTATTTGAGCTCCCAAAATTTCTCCAGCTATTTCACACAGATGGGCAGTTTTGGTTTTTCTTTTTATAAAATAATGCTTCCCACCCTTCCTCCCTGCAAGGAAACCCCCCAACAACCCAGAAATAAAGGGAAATATTTAAATATAGAAAACCCAGCAGGTGTATGGAGGAGGTATTGTGTTCAAGGAGAAAAAGGATTAGGTTTTTGAAAGAAAGGGTAAAGATGTTCCTCGTTTCAGATTCTGCAAATCCTCTTATCTATTAAAAAGCATATAACAGGACACCTGGTTTCATGGGCAATAATCATAACTAGGCTACTTGTAGTATCTATATATTCAGATAATAACCTGAAATTTAAGAACATTATAGTGATCATTGCAGAAAATTCCACAGAGCAATTGTCAATAACATAGATAAAAACTATATAAACTCAGTTTGAAGATCAAGAGACACTGGTATCCCAGAACGTTACATTAGAAATTTATCATACCTGGAGATATTTCACTAGTTGGGCAATTAACAGATTAGGATTGTCATTATTAGACCTCACCAAATTAATGGAGTCTGATGTAAGACAGGACAAAAATTTTAGTACACTTGTAGCTGTCCAAGTTACCTCTGTATCTCTGAATTATCAACAATAGTAGATTCATAATGTTGGGCCAGAATGCTGAGGAACAACAACTTTCCCATCTCAGCTCAGAAGAAGCTTTCTTTGCTGAAAGCTTTGTACACAAACTATTTCATTTATTCATTTTTCACTTCATTTTTATTGCTTAAGATGAAAGCCAGCTGAGTATAGCAACAGAACTAAATATTTATTTTGGAGGAAAACACCATGAAGAGCTAATTATGAGTTAATCATCATCAGAAATGGACTCATGAGAGAAAAGATGGATTGTTTACAAATCATATGTTCTGCTGGGATATTTTCTTTATTTCCTCATAGCAAATAAGCCTTCAGAGAAGGATTACTAGAATAGTGAAGAACCAGCAATTTGTACCTTACAAAAACTAACACAGATTGAAGTAAACCAGGAGAACATTTTGTATTAAAGCAACAACACTCTAAAAGTAAACAAATTTGAAAGATCTGAGAACTCTAAACAATACATTGATCAGCCATTATTTCAGAGGATGAAGGTCACCCTTCTTTTGGCAGAGAGGTGATGGACGAAAGATGAAAAATAAAACAAACATTTTGCAACATGGCCAATGTAGGAATTTGTTTGCTAGACTATGCATATTTGTTACATGAGTTTTATTGATCTTTTTAAGTGTTGGGAAGTATGCTTATTAATTGAAAAAAATCATTTAAAAAGATTAATAAAAGGAACTGAATATGTTCACTCTAGAAAGTGAAGTATTATGGGAGATAAGTTATTGTATTCAAGTATTTGAACGATTGTCATATGGAGAGGGATCAGACTTATGTTTCTTATTGTTAAAGGGAAAAAACAGAAGCAATAGTTAGAAATTCCTAAGAGACAAATTTAAGGCTTTCTGTAAGAGAAAATATCTTATCAACTGGAGCTATACAAGAATAAAATTGAGATGCTTTGATAGACAATTAGTTTTTCAAACAAAGAAATGACCAACTTCTAGGTATGTTGCTGAGAGCTTTTTTTTTTCTTTTCTTTTTCTTTTCTTTTCTTTTCTTTTTTTAAAGCCAAATCAAGGGTTATCTTTTGTTTCCCCTATTATAGATTCCTTTGTCAGTCTGGTCAAAGATATGGACTTATCAGGATGTTTTAAAGTGCATAAAATAAGGAATATGATTATTACAACACAATTATGATGAAATAAAATTATCAAAACATTAAAAAAGCACAAAATTATGGGCCTAGGTTAAGAATCCTGATTTCTAAAGTCTCTTCCAATTATGAGATTCTGTGATTCTGTAATTCTTATTATAACCCTCATTTTGAAGTTTTTACCTTGCTTTATTTTCTCTTTAAGCTACTATTATATTATAATATTACTTAAAAACTGTTAAGCTTTCATGGAAAAATGGCCAATATTCTCAGAATATTCAAAGTCATCTAGTTCAATTCATCATCCATTGCCAACAATTTCTTCCAGAGAATCCCTGACCTAAGCATGAGCAGTTACAGCTTAAATACCTTGAATGACATATTTTCTCATGAAGTAGCCGAGTCTTCCTGTTCTTTCTCAGCAAAAACTCATTTCCTTGTAAGTTTCATCAGTCCAGCCTAGTTTACATTTTGGAACAACACAGAAAAAATCTACCTCCTTTCAAATCCTATCTCCATATCTTATGTTTCTTGTTTTTAAATAATAATATGAACATGACTCATATGAAATCTAGTATAACTATGCCTATTTTCTGAAGAAATAAAAAAGCAAACCCTAACACAGAATTACTGTACTTAAAACTCCCTAGTATCTTAGAATCAATAAACAATGAACACTGGGAGCTTCTGTCAGTTGAAAATTCAACCTCTGATAACATAGCTAACTATCAATTAAGCAGTGCTAGCATATCATCCACTTTCTATATGTTGTATATCTTTAAAAAAAAATAATTTGTTTATTGCTTGAATCCAAGATAGGAGCCCTCACTATTAACTAAGTTCACTGCTTATTGTATTACTGACCTTTCATTTGATACAATCAGCTGTCATTATTTATCATATCTGTCTTCATCCTTCATAGCCTTTCTTACTCTGATTTATGTCTCCTAATGACTCAATGTTTCTGGATCACTTAACTATTAAACTGTTCTACAAATGTATACTGAAATGTGGTGAGCTTTTTCTTCTCAAATCGCAGCCAGGTGATAAAAGTTCAGATCTTTTATTATCTCCAATATAGCCCGGTTAGCTTAGAGGCTTATCTCTCTGCTTGGTTCCAAGAGCTCTCTCCGAATGTTGCCAAATCCAAAGGTCTGGTCCTTCAGCCTCTGCCTCTGCTTTCTTCAGCCTCCAGCCAGCTCCACTCTTCATGTCATTCCGGTGAAATCTCAACTTGTAGCTTCTTCACTCTGAAGAACTTCTTTGACTGGCCCATTCAGGCTTTATTTATGCTAGTGCTCTCTGGCCCAAAGAGCTTCAAGGGAGGTGTGAACTCATTGAACTCCAATGAGTAAAGGTGTGAACACAAACCTTGTATTAATTAGTTCTACTTAGTACCTTGTTTCAGGTTCTGCCCAAAACATCTTGTAAGATTAGATCAACTCTAATTAGTTAGCAGTTAGTAAGGATTCCAACATCTCCCCCTTTCTTTTGTTAGATGAAAACACCAAAGGAAATAGGAAATCTAATCAGGGGGAAGGTGCTTTCTATTGTTTCATTTTGAATATTGATAGAAATAATTGCCAACACGTAATATTGCTCTCAAATCATTAAATGTTCTAGTGCAAGATTATAAAAAAGGTAAATGAATATTTATAGGGAACAACAGAATGGAAACAGTCTTTATCCAGTCAGGTTACCACCTATAGTCCTAATTGCCTAACATTTTAAAGATGATTATTTGGCATTTCAGTCTTAAAATAAATTATTTTGAATACCATTGGACAAAGGAAGAATGACTTGAAAGAAAGATATGATTGATATTGAAAGCATAGTTGTTTGATAGTGGAAAAATAAATGAATACTTAAAAAAAAAATGTCAACAGGATTTGAACTTGATACCACATAATGACCAGATGTATTACATTAGCCACCAGATGGAGCTCCTATTGTGTCTTGGATTATCATCAACTTTGTGTGAGTTTAAGGAGAAATCATTCTGAGGACTTAACTGATGGCACTTGCTTCTCATATTATCCATACAGGCCATTATGACACACAATCTCATTTCATTTCATGGTTGGTTTATTCAATGGCATTAAAAAAAAAAAAACAACTATGGCTGTCATGCCATTCCAAATCAATCTTCTTTGAATAAATCTTTTATCAATCTTGTTGGATCATAAGCAAATTTGTGTACCAACTCATGGCCTGATCAATAAATCTCATTTATAGCTTCATCAATCTTTTCTAACAAATTTCTTTCATATATATATTACATATTATATATTTTTTTACTAAAGACATGTTTTCAATATTTTTATTCTTGATTCATCCCTTTAGAAATAGCTCTTTATATCTGTCTCTTTTATTTTCTTTTCAAATATCCTTTAGGGACTTCTATTTTCATCTATTTGTTAAGTGTCTCAAATCTTATTCAATTCTAGAAATCTATAGTGTATATGTAACCTCTGGTAGTCTAATTTGGTATTGGATTAATTTCAAGTTCTCTTGCACTCTGTATTACTTGAAAAGAAATGATCTACAATTCAAATCGTCAACAATTATTGAGTTCAAAAGATTTTTTCCAGCTGTAAATATCAAGATTCCTTGAATTATTGTTTAATTTTTCTTTGTCACTTATCTATTCACTATGTACTTCTCTTCCCTGCCTTCACCTCCACAATAACCCCACAATACCTTATTCTATTTATGTCTCTTTACTTTTACTTTCATACATTTTTCTTGCCTGGAACTATCTCTCTTCATCTACGTCTATCCACACAAAGATCTGAATTCTATCTTTAAGGATTAGCTTAAGTGAACATTAAACTAGGTACACTTACCATCACGCATTTATAAAATGCTTTATGGTTTTGAAAGTGTTTTACAGATATTGTCTCATTTTACTTTCACAACAAATTTGAGAGATAGGCGCTGCTATTGTGTTCATTTTAGAAATGAGCAATCTGAGGCAGATGATAGTCACAGAAGTAAATAACATATTGTCTGAGATCATATTTGATATCAAGATTTCTGACTCCAAATCCAAGACTCTATCCTCTGCGCCACCTACATACCTTTGACTAGACAAAACAAACATATTCAACAAATATTGTCATGTCAATAGATTCACATGTTAGTATCCACCCCAATTTCTATATTTGCTCATGGTTTATGTTATCTTTCAAATTAGACTTTTCAAGTAGTTGGGAATTACAATTGAAATATCATGGAATTGTATTTTTATGCTATTATCATCAAATGGCACTTATATATTGAGCACTTTGTTTCAGACAATATACCAAGAAAATAATATATTCTGCTAGAACATAAGACAGATATAACAATGTGAATAACAATGGAATTGGTATCAGGAAGACCTGAGGACAAATATGTCCTTAGACCCTATCCATGTGATCCTGGATAAACTGGCTAAACTCTGTGTGCCTCAGTTTCTTCCTCTGTAAAATGAGAAAGTGATATTTGATGGTCTCTAAGATCTTTTCTAGCTCTAATTATATAATCTCTTAAATACAATTTTCAAAGTTATGCATTTCATAACGAAAACCCCAATTCCACATTAAAATATATCTTATATAATAATAATCTAAATCATCTCTACTCAACTAGAATTGTCTCCACATCTTAACATGATATATAGCATGAGTTACTTCCACTTTTCTCCCTACAAGGCTTTAAGCTTTTTGAGAGTATGAAGGACACATCTCATTTAAACTTTGCATCTTTCTCTACCCTAACATAGTTTTTTGTGTGTTTGTGTGTGTGTGTGTGTGTGTTTGTGTGTGTGATATATATATGTATATAATCTATCTATATCTATATGCATAAATATATATCTGAAAGTTAAATGATTCTTGAAATGAATTGGATTCCTACCAAGTGCCTTTGCTGACCTCTGAAAAGTCTTTTTTTTCTTTTAAATTAATCAAAATATAGTCATTAAGAACCTACTAAGTGCCAGATACTATTCTAGGTACTGAGGACACAAAAGCAAAAATTAAACAGTTCCTAGATTTGAGGAGTTTACCATTCTATTGTAGACAACAATATATGAAAAATAGACAAAAGAGTTAAAAAGTTAAATTATCTTCTGTAATTATCTAAATTCTACCCATCTTTCACGATTTTATTTATGATGTCTAGAGTGATCTGTCAGTGATATCTCTGAAATCCTAAAACACTTAAAAGCTAGACATCAGCCATTTATTTTATACCCTGATACTTTTAATGTCATTTAATATGTCTGTCTTTTCTCGCCAATTAGACATTTTCATTTAGTGAGTCATGAGAATATACCTTACAATTGTAGATACAATGATGGCCTTCAAATATTTAATAGGTTGTCATTTGGAAGAGAGATAAAACTTGTTCAGGTTGCCTCCAGAGGTCAGAACTAGGAACAATGTCTTGTGAATCTATTCCATTTTTAGACAATTGATTAGTTGTACATCTATTATACCTTTACCATTGGCTAAGCACTGGGCATACAAAAAGAAGCAAAAAGCATCTCTGCCCTCAAGAAGTTCATATTCTAACATGGGAGACAACATTTAAATAATTATATACACATTATATATGGAATAGAAGGAAGACAACCTGAGAGAGGAGAGGAGAGTGAGGAGGAGAAAGAGAATGTTGGGAAATCCAGGAATAGGTGGAATTTTAACTGAATCTTCAAGGAAGTCAGAGAAACTGAGTCAGAAGTGTTGGGTGGGGTGGGGGATAGAACATAGTACTGTACTGCTTATAAACATTTATCATTTATTTTTGATTAGGAAATTATGGGGAAAGTGGAATGGATGCTTTCAAAGAACTGGCTGCCCAGGAAGGCCTATGTATTGCTCACTCAGACAAAATCTATAGCAATTCTGGGGAGAAAAGCTTCGATCGACTCTTGCGCAAACTCCGGGAGAGATTACCCAAGGCCAGAGTGGTGGTTTGTTTCTGTGAAGGAATGACGGTCAGAGGGCTCCTGAGTGCCATGAAACGTCTGGGAGTTGTGGGAGAGTTCTTACTCATTGGCAGGTAAGTTTCCTCTTGTGAGCTCATACATGTTTTATGCATATATATCTGCTAGGTTGGATTCATGACTTCTGAAGTGCTCTAGTAAACTCTGCTGAAATATATGCATTGAAAATAAAGTCTTTTCTACCTATTTATTAATGGTATGCAATATGAGCAAAATGGCAGATTCATAAATGGCAAGATGGCAGAGCTATTTTGAGTAAAGAGGGGAAAATTGTCAATGTTTTCTGTATAGTCTTAGGAAACTATTGATGTTTTATTTAGTGTAAGTGCTCTAAAGCATGGGAAATCTGGGTGTGTGTAGGTATGTATGTAGGTGTTTGTGTTTGTATGTAGATATTCCCATTTCTTAATTAGGTGAAGCATGTTTCATTAGAAAGATCTGCTTTTCTCTGTACAACATATGTATTTAACTAGGACCAGTTCTATAATATTTTTCTAATTTCATCTGGGCTTTGGATTAGTAGTTATTTTTATTCATTTTCCTACTTTCTTTTAATGAGAAAGCAACTGCTGCTCTTATCCCTCGAGCAGCTTCCCTAGGAAGCACCATGGAAGCTACCTAAATTAAAACTTATTTTCTTCCTCTCAAATCACTATTACTAGATTTCAGAACACCAGTTCCAGCCTTCTTTCCTTTCTGTCGGCTTTATTTCTATCTGGTCAATTTTACTAGAGACAAATCAGACACTAGGTTGTGAAACCTGAATTCCTCTTGCTGCAGGTGAAACTATTTCTCCCTCTTCTTTTCATGTTGACCTTTTCTTGTAACATCTGAATTATCTGAGCTATAGGCCATTGGTGTAGAATATGGATAGAGGTGCAACATCATTACCACAAAACTACCTAATAATACCCTCAAGGACAATATTCTCAGGAATAAGGGCAGATTTTACGATTACTTTGACTGACCTTCTCAGAGAAAGGGACTCTAAACTCCATCGTCTACAGATAGCATATTTCCAAATGACCAACTATGATTCACTATGAATTTGGGTAGGATTGAAATATTAGCAGAAAATCTCATAATGCTATACATGCAGCTTCTCCAACAAGATGCCCAAGGGTAAACATCCAAAAACAAGCTCAGAAAAGAACAGGCCTTTTAGAGGGAGACTTTATTTCTTTAATTGAGTGGAAAGGGAATAATCAGGAGTGCTATAGTGCTATGCTCAATGAAAGCATTTAATTTATCCATCAAGGTTATAGACAGCAGATACTCAGACCTCATAATCACTTCAATCTGTTAATGTGTATGTAGAAAGATTACTCTTTTTAGAGGTACTTCTTGTTAAATTATTTTTCCTCAAGTTCAAACTTTAAAAAAAATAACATCAGTCAACTATGCAGAATTGCATATCTTTAATATAACCCCAAAAGGTCTTCATTTAATTTTCAGGAAGCTTGCACAGATATAGTAAATGTGTTGGAGAAAACAGGAGCTATTTTTAAAATATATGAGTGACATAATGATGAAATGTCTATAACACAATAAAGAAAATACAGCTTTGAGTAATCCAAGCATGAATGACTAATTCTATCATCCTTATTTTCTGGTCCACTAGACAGAGTACTAATAAGATATAAATATCTTAACACATATCTTTCCGATTCAAGTGTGTTCACTCTTTCTTATGAAAGCTCCTGAGGGAAAAGACCTTAGCTTCCTATATAATGGTACTCCATACTACACTGTGATGAATGGGTATGTAGTGGATGCTTAATAAATACTGTTATTTGTCTGCTTCTAAGCAGAGAAGGGCTCATGCATGAGTGGTGGTAGACCATTCTCAATTTTCACTGAGGCAAACAGACGTAACACATTATAACACAGATAGTAAGTGTTTAGTCCAAGCTAAATTTAGAGAGGCTATCTACATTTTTCACAGAGGAAGGGAAAAGTAAGAATAGTTTAAACTGCAAAGAGAAATTTATGTTAGGAACTTACAACACCTTCTGAGTAAAAGCTAACTTCTTCTAAATTTCTATAACATTTTCTTTTTATTTATAAACAAAACAAACATTTTGTTTAACAACAAAAGGTTGTACTTTTATTAGCTTAGCTTCTATTAGTTATCTGTATACACAATATTTTCTCACAAAGTGTTCTTCCACTGCCAATGTAGAAATGATAGGGCTCTCCAAGGCTAAACCAGGTCTGAAAGAGTCTACAAAATCAGAAAGGATTCAAATATGGTTCTAGTTAAGGACTGTGTGGTGTCTTTTGTCCAAGAACAACTCCTCCTCCTCCTCCTCCTCCTCCTCCTCCTCCTCCTCCTCCTTTTCCTCCTCCTCCTCCTCCTCCTTCTCCTCCTTTTCTTCCTCTTACTACTATTACTACTATCATTACCACCATCACCACTACTATTACTAAAACCACCTAGTTTTGATATAAAGTTTATTATGTACCAGGTATTTGTGTTAAACACTTTGCAATTATTTCCTCAACTATTCTTCATAACAATCCTGGGAGGTAGATGCTTTTATTATTCCCATGTTATAATTTCTTAATTTTCAGCCAGTATCATTATTTGAAAATGTTGGATATAAGTCATGGATTATTTATATGCTTATATAGATACTGGATATGAGCATTAGCTATCACATTATATACATGTTCAAAAAGTAGTTAGAATAAAGTAACACAAAATGAATATAACAGTTTTTCTCCTTTAGATGGAAAAGTTTGCTTCATTTTGAAACTTATTCCCTCTTCCTCTCCCTCCCCCCTCCAAGCATGGGAGATGAGGATGCCAGTATCTGAATGGGTAGTCTTTCATTCTATTATTCAAAATTTAAATATGGGTAAGAATCCAAATTTAGTAATTTTCAGACCAAAAATGGGAGGGCTATTTATTTTATGGAAGTTTTCCCTTTCCCCTAAAATATGGCATCAGGTTCATGCCTAAAATGATTTATATCAAGAAGCCAAACAAAAACAGATTAGCATTTTTGTGATACAAAATAGAATGGTCACGACTCTAAGAAACATAACATGTGTGCATCAAAGCTCAAGGGCAGAAAATGACTAAATGTCTGCTGACAAATGAACCAAACTCTGGTTCTTAAGTCACTTCTGAGACAAAGCTAGAGTCATAAGAAGGAAAATTACAATTTAATTTGAAGATTTTATTTCTGGAAAAGATACTAAAAAAGGGAATGGGGTAGAGGAACTCTAAGGTCCTTTCCAATGGTAAAGTGCTTTATGATATTTTTAAATAGCTATATTCTTTTTGTGATGCATTCTGGCATTGAGTCATGGAATTCCACAGTTCCCCAAGAATTAATGTTGACTACCACACAAATGCCCATGAAGAGACACATGGTAGGTTTAAGCAGACTACAAAATGTTGCAAAAATTTTTTTGTTTAGGAGAAGGGGCATAAAGGATTCACTGGAGAGATGTATGACCAAAAAATAAAAAGGATGAGCCTGATCATATCATGAGAATCAGAATGAGAATCCATTTACCTGATCTATATATCCACAGAAAGTCAAGAAATCTAGAGAGAGGTACATTGCATTAGATGAATCTTTTGTGAAGGATTTGTAGACCAACATGAATAAATCACACAAGATGACTATGTATGAATTAGTTTTGATCTGCATTATTAGATGGAGTGCTTTTATCTATGTGATCATAGAAATATTGAATAGGAGCATTCTGTATAATAGGAAAAGAAGGCCATTTGGAGAATGATTCTTTATTTGAAATTGGACTGAAAATAAACTAGGTATGCTTTTAGCTGATAGCCATTTGAACTTATTATTTGAACTTTACTTTTGTAAAAGCAGTTGCTAAGAAGTGATTTTTCGGTCATTGTTCATGATGTTTCTCTTCTTTTATAATGTTATTAAATTTTCATCTTATGTATACATGAAAACTAAGAGCCTACATCAAAGTCAGTGTAAGGCAAGAGAATGGTAGAAAAGCTTAAGGAGATTAGTGTGCTTTAGTTGGAGGAGAATCTCTAAGACAGACTATATTTGAACAAATGATAGATTGGAAACTTGTATTTTGACTTAGCTTATCATTAATTTAGAGATGTCAGGGACTGTGTCTGTTCTTTCTTTGTATCCTCCACAACAGTTAGCATAGTGACTTATTAGTTCAAGGACTTGATAAATATTTGTGGAGTGATTCATTAGACTCAAAGCAATAGTGACTTAACTACAGTATTCCAGGGGTGTTGAGCTAAACTTTCTGTAATGAAAGAACAACCAGAACCTATTTATTCTTTCTCTTTTGCACCCTTTCTTTGGGTCTTAAAAACATTCTTATCTTAAATGGTCCTTTAAAAAAATGCAAATACTGTTGAATAAGCTACTTACTATGTGGTCATTTAGCCTCTGTTTTCTTATTTGTAAAAAGAAGATAATAATAGCTCTGATTTTCTAGTATTATTGCCAGGAACAAATGAAGTAATATTTGTAAAAATACTTTGCAATCTTAAAACATTATATAAATGATAGATGTTATTATTATGATGATCATAATTATTTTTTTACAGTTTTTCAAACTCAGGATTATGGATTCTAGCTGAAGGCTCTTTGTACTGTATTTTGGGCCTCAGTTTACTCATCTGTAAAATAAGAGATGCACTAGATCCATAAATCCTTTTCATCATTCTGTTCTATGGGGTAAGCAATTAAGTGGCATTGGAGCTTAGAAACAAGAGGCTTCTTAGTGTTTCTGATAAAGGCCTCATTTTGAGAATATATAGAATTTAAAATTTACAAGAATACAAGCCATTCCCCAATTGATAAATGGTCAAAAGATATGGACAGACAATTTTCAGATGAAGAAATTAAAACCATTTCTAGTCTTATGAAAGAATGCTCTAAATCACTATTGATTAGAGAAATGCAAATTAAGACAACTCTGAAGTATTACCTTACATCTCTCAAATTGGCTAAGATGACAAGAAAAGATAATGATAAATGTTGAAAGGGATGTGAGAAAACTGGTATATTAATGTATTGTTGGTGGAGTTATGAAATGATCCAACCATTCTGGAGAACAATTTGGAACTGTGACAAACTGAAAACTATCAAACTGTGTATATCCTTTGATCTAGCAGTGTCTTTACTGGGTCTGTATCCCAAAGAGATAATAAAAGAGGAGAAAGGACCCAAATGCACAAAAATGTTTGTAGTATCCCTTTTTGAAGTGTCAAGGAATTAAGAATCTAGTGGATACCTCAATTGGGGAATGAATGAATAAGTCGTGGGTATGAATGTCATAGAATATTATCTCTCTATAAGAAATGATCAGCAGATCATTGGAAAGAATTACATGAACTGATGCTGAGTGAAGTGAGCAGAACCAAGAGAATATTATATGTCATAATGGCAAGATTATGTGATGACTAACTGTGATGGACTTGGTTCTTTTCAATAATGAGATGATTCAAAGCAGTTTTAATTGACTTGGAATGGAAAATGCCATCTGCATTCAGAGAGAAAAGTGGGGATTCTGAATGTGGATCAAAGCATAGTATTTTCACCTTTTTGTCATTTTTTTGTTTGCTTGGTTTTTCTCTTGTGTTTTTTTCCTGTTTTGATCTGATTTTTCTTGCACAATATGACAAATATGTTTAAAAGAATTGCACATATTTTATCTAAGAAAAAAAAGAAAAGAAAAGGAGCTTCCATATTGAAAATGATGGCTGAAGAAAATGATGGAGGAAGAGTCATTTGAGCAGAATTTAGAGTGTGTGTAGAATTTGGACAGGCAGAAAAGAAAAGAGCTTCTAGATAGAGGAACATGTCAAAAGTTATATACTTGAGAATGATTCTACCATGTCTTGGAGAGAGGGTTAAAATTTAGGCATTATGGGAGCTTTCAGAGAGGATGGGACATGGTATGGAATTCTACTCAATTACAGTTGAACATTATCCAAGTGGATATTGTATACAAAGCATGGTTCTAAGTCTTGCAGTCTATACAAAGTTTAAATATAATCTAGTTCTCATCTACCTGGAACTTAAAGTGCAGTAGAAAGGTAAGAGACAAACATAGATAACACTAAAGGAAAAAAATACATAATAAATGAATGAAAAAGATTCAAAATAAAGTGCTATGTGAAGTGTAAAAGGGATGTCACCATTTATTGGAAGACCAGCTAATTTCTGCAGGGACAAAAACTGAAAGCTAAATTCATTCTCTGAGAGAGAGGGTTTGGATTATGGTGTTTACTTTCTGCGAATCTTTACAGAAATAATCTGCTTTCATTATGAGAGCTATTGTAAAGATGAACTTGTGAGATCAAGAAAAGCACTTCCTAAGTACTGCTTATTAGTAATTCTGGAAAAAAAAATTCCCTGTTGTATTCTAGCTCTGGGATATTCACTGGGATCAGCCATAGGCAAATTTTTACAGGTTGCCTTCAGGGGTTTGAAAAATCATAAAACAACCATCACTGCCTCTATATCCAATATTGCTTCTATTAATACCAATACTGACATACAGAGACAAAAGCAACACATTTCCTTAGGGTGTGTACCTGTGGAAGTTAAAAAAAAACACAAACATTTATCAAATGCTCAATCATCAAGCATGTTATTTTAATTCATCAAACCAAAGGAAACCAAAAACTCAGCAATTTCATTTTTAAATTGATAGTTGTATTTTTTTAAAAAATATATCAAAATGACACAAAATACCCATATTTGAAGCAACTCTGCCTATGCTGATGTTACTACTGCCTCTAAAACTGCTGCTACCATTATCACCACAGTCACTTTGATGCCTAAAACTGATGATGAGGAGGAGGAGATTGATAACAGCCCTGGGCTCTCCTGATACACTGGCTCTAGAACCCTAGCTATTCTTGTTGATACTGTGGATTTTGAGCAATCAAATATGTAAGTAATATCTTAAACATTCTATTCACAAACCATGAATCAAATTACAAAATATCTAATTAAGACAGTATAGCAAAGGAAGACATATTGGAAAATAACTAGACAACCAAAGAAAATAACCACCTCTCTGAAGCAACTCATTACCAGCGCTCAAAATGGATTCCAATATCAGCACTGAGATTTCTATATTTCCTTGTAATTAGATTCGTTCCAGCTATGGGCTGTCATCCCTCTTCAAGTAAAGTTGATCCCCTAAGTTCCTATGCTTTGTAGTCTCTGAAGCTCTAAATGCTACTCATAGGCTATAGAACTAGAAATCACTTGTTCAATAGATTGTGTCCCATAACATCAGGTTTCTCTGGTTTGACTCTCCATTAAAAACAATTTATGACATTCAAGGGCTCTGAAAGTTGAGCTTAATCACCTCTTTACTTCAGAATTACTTCAATTACCCTCTTGCTGATATGTGTACCTCCTCATCTTCTGACACAATTTGTCTTCTAAAACAAGTAATAAAACTTTCTAACATCTTAGGGCTTTTCCCTATGAATTCTCCTATCATTAGAGGTACTTGAAACCATTCTGGAGAACTACATTATGGAAAAAAATTGTCTTTTGTGCCCATTTAACAATATTAAAAAGTTATTCCCCCCCCCAAAAAAAAAAAAAAAAAGAAAAATCATAAAACATCACTAAAAGTGTGCAGCAACCAGGATCTAGAGTTTGGGCATTTTCTCTAATACTGAAGACTTTCTCCTTCCCCACCTACTAAATACAGCATATTGTCGGATGATTGAACTTCACTCCTGTCAATGCCAGGAGGGGATATTATATAAGTTAAGCCTTGAGGGAGGCTTTGGCATGGCAGAAACTGGCTGTTTAAAAAAGATGGATGACAAAACTTTGTATATGCCTTTTACTAAGGGAGAAGTAGAGTAATGAAAAGGTGAAACTGAATTTACTGAATTTATTCTTGTCTTGCATTAAAAATACTATAACCTTTTCTGCTTCAAGAAACTTTCTGGAATTTGAGATTCAAAAATACAACCAGGGGAGAGAAATTCAAGAAATAAATTTATGAATGAACAAATGTGATTTGTTATTTACACTGATATTCTTTGATTTAAATTAGTCATTTACTGCTCTATGCATTAATAATAATAATAACTTGCACTGGCAAAATTTGTTACTTAAATTTGTCAATTGCTCTGCACTTTAAGAGAGTGTCTCCATGTTGTAAATTTTTTTTTGATGTTTACAAAATGATATTTTGATGTTCACAAAAATCCTGTTAAATGAGAAAGGAAAGTGTAATATCCCCATTTTATACATGAAGAAAGTGGGATTCAGAGAGGATAGATAACTTCCCTATGTTGAGAGTATTATTCTATAGTAGACCTGGAGTCAGGAAGCCTTTTATTCAAATTCTACCTCTGACAATTATCAGGTGATCCTGGACAAATCACCTTCTCTGAATGTCAATTTCCTGATCTATAATGGAGCTGATATTGTATCTCCTTTCTTACAATGTTATAGAAACCAAGTGAGATAATGTATGTAACACACTTTGCAAATCCAAATTAAAGTGTCATTTTAGGTTACCCTTGTCCTTCTTGTTCCTCTATCTCAACCAGTGATGGACAGCTCCAGTAAGCCATGACTTTTCCTGTGTGAAAGCCAAATGATCAAATATACTAGTGAGTGTCTGAGTGATAGTTGGCAGATCTATAATTCTTTCACTTCTGCTGTATGATCTCTCTGGGAACTTAGAGTTGTGATTACCATGAAATCATTTTCTATGCATATCTTCCTGAATTGAAATGCAGACAGTAATTTTCACTTTATTAGGAAATCCCCAACCTCTATCTTATATGTCTCCTTTCTACTCACATGATCATCAACCTAGTTTGGATCCTCATTGCTTCTTGTCTATACTATTTCAATAAACTCTTAACTGGACTTCCTGTCTGAGGTGTATCTTTTTACATTCTATTATCCACATGACTACCAAAATGATATTCCTTATTTGACCATGTCACTCTGTGCTCAAGAAATTCTGATGGTTCACTATTACCTAGAAGGCAAAGTACAAATTTAACTGACTTTTAAATCTTGTCACAATCTGACTTCAGACTGTCTTTCAAGACCGGGAAGTCTCATAGTCTTCTTTTTCATACATTCCATATTCTAACCAAACCAGACTACCTGCTGTTGTATGTACACAACATTTCAACTGTCAGTCTCTGAACATTTCCATTGGCTGATCCCCCAGCCAGAAATATATTGCCCCTTGTTCCCACTTCCACCTCCCTAAATAGCTAGCTTCTTTCCAGGCTCTAGTAATGTGAACAGGATCTTTCTTGATCCCACACACTTGTTACGGCTTTCTCTATCATATTGTTATTTTTTTAGTCATTTTAGTCATGTCTAACTCTTCGTGACTCATTTGGATTTTCTTGTTAAAGATACTGGAGTGATTTGCCATTTTCTTCTTCAGCTCATTTTACAGAAGAAGAAAATAAAACAAACAGGGTTAAGTGATTTGCCAGGGACACCACTAATAGATGTCTGAGGCTAGACTTGAACTCAGAAAAATTGACTTCAAGTCTGACACTCTTATCCATTGTTCCATTAATTTTGTATGTTTGCTATTTACATTTTTGTCTACACATTATTTCCTTCCCAAGAAAGTTTCTTGAGGGCAAAGATTGATTTTTCTTTTGCCTTTTTATTCCCTTGCATAGTGTTTGACTCTAATAAGTATTGTTAATTGAATGAATAATTATGTCTCAAAGAAGTTGTTACAGTGTCATAGCCTCAATAGATTTAAATCTAGAAGGGACCTTAAAAATCATCTCATTGTACAGCTGAAGAAAATAAGGGACAGAAGGGTGAATTGGCCAAAGTGACAGAGTCATAAGCAGCATTTCAAGACACATTCACTCAAGTTCTGCTATGTGGTATCACCAAAAATGCTAATCTGATCTGATCATTTTAAGAAGGACATGGAAATGAAACCAGATTCTCTGATTTTAAATCTTGTGCTCTTGTCACTATACCATGGAAATGTAAATAGAATCAAATTTTGTGAATGTGTGCTTCATGCTTTAATACTGTGACTAGTAGCTAAAGTTTGATCTTGAGCCATGAATGAGTATATTTTTTATATATGTTAGGGTGCAAGGGGACAACAAAAGGAAATCTGGTACTAGAAATAATAGCATTGTGTAGTAAGGATGTATAATAGCATTAATTTCCTAGGAAAAGATAGTTCTTGCATTGTAAAAATGATGAATGCTGGATACATGTTATCAAAATCTGTACTTTTTCTGGTCAACATCTATGAAAAGCTTTAGCAAAGTTTCTCATTACTTGTCTAGAGGAATATAAGTGTCCTTACATAAATGACCAGATTTATCGCTGTCAAGGCCTTTACAGAGACCTTGAAATTAGAAAATCATTATGTTTTCAGGAGCCTTTTTGACCTAATGAATTGTTTTTTTATATTCATTTTTAATTTGTGGAATAAAACAAATATTTTCATAACATATTAAAATAAAAAGATGATTGTATACAAAACTGTCAATCTACTATGCACAATTTTCTATTCCTTTCAAATATTCAACAAAATTATGTCAATTTCTTTTTAGTTTTTTTTCTTCCCTCCTCTTCTTTCCAGAAATGGCTACCATTAGACAAAATACATATCTAGTCCTCACTTGAAGACTTCCTATAAGAGGAAACTCATTACCTATTGATGCACTTTAAATTTTTTCCCATCCCCTCCAATTTTCCCATTTTTCCCATTTTTATTTCTAAAAAAATGTATTCTGAACTTAAAAAATAAAACAAGCAATCCCACAACATGGTAGAATAGAAAAAAAGATGATTTTTCATGAAACTGCAAATCCTTTATGTATATGCTATTTCTTTTAAATATATAAAAAATTAAATATATAATAAAGTTATATAACTTTGTTTTCTTCTTTTTCTTCCCTCACTCTTACTTTAGAGATGGCTATAATTAGACATAAACATGTGTGTGTGTGTGTGTGTGTGTGTGTGTGTGTACATAAAACCATTCTATACATCGTTCTATCTATCCATTTTTTTTCTGGATGTAGATGATGTCTTCCCTCATAGGGCCTTTGTAGTTAATTTGTGGATAGCTGTTAAAATGACCTAGTCACTCAAAGTTGTTCTTAAAACAATATTGTTATTATTATATACAATGTTCCCTTGTTGTGCTCATTTCATTCTTCATTATTGCTTGGAAATACAATAATATTCCATCACAATCATATACTACAACTTGTGCAGACATTCCTCAATTGATCCAGTTTCCAGTTCTTTGCCACTGCAGAGTGAGCTGCTATAATTATTTTAGGACATATAGGTTCTTGTGAAGCTCTAATGGTTAGGAAATTTTTGCTTATATCATCCCTAAATCTGCCTCTCTATGAAACCTATGCATTGCTCTGAGTTTTTTAAAGAACAAAGATAATTCCTTTTTATAACAACTTTGAAAATGCTTGAATATAGTCATAGTCCTAACTAAATCTTTTCTTCTGTAAGCTAAGTATATCCAGTTTTTTTCCCAACTGTGACATAATAAAAAAGAATCCTGGACTTACAGTCAGAAGAATTGGTGTTGTATCCCAGTTCTACCATTAATCACCTGTGTGAGTTTTTGAACACTACTTAATCTCTCTCAGACTCAGTTTCTGCCCTATAAAATGAGTGTGTGGGATTAGGTAACAATGAAGTTTCCTTTCAGTTCTAAATATCATTCTGTGATGTTTTATCTGTTTTATAGCATGATCCCAAGCTCCTTTACTATCCATTTATTTTCTTCTCAATGCTCTTTGGTTTATCAACAAATAACCTTTCTAAAATGTGGTAACCAGAAACTTGTGTTGTGTTAACAGTGAACATATACTATCATTTTCATTTTGGGTTGTAAAATTCTCCTATAGAGCCTAAACTCACCTTAGTATTTTTGATAATGACAGAACAAAATCTGGTTGGACTTGGGCTGCAGTCCTCCCTCTGGCACCAATCATATATGTGAACTTGGGCAAATCATTTAATTTTTATGAGCTTTAATCTCTCATTTGTGAAATGGCAATGTGTATTTACCTTAAAGGGTGATTGTAAAGATTGAATGAGACAAAATAATGTATGTAAAGCATTTGGTAGCATTTGGAATTATTATGTAATCTTAGCCATTATTTCATTACTAGTTCATATTGATTTTATAGTTCACTAAAAGTCCCAGAACATGTTCAAACTGCTATCTAACCATGTTTCTCCCAGCTTATATTTATGAGATTGAATTTTTGAACACCATAGCAGGACTTTATATTTTTCTTGATTAAGTATCACAATGGTAGCCCAACATTCTAATCTACTGGGATATTTTGGAATTATAATTCTTTCATCCAGCTAATTCTCTCAGCTTTGGAGTGTCTGAAAATTTGTTAATCTCATTGATCAAGCTTGTCAACTCTATGAAATCCAAAAATGATCCACTCTGCATAAAAAGGCCAACAAAATATACTTTAAAATATCATATAATCTTTTTTAAACTATGTACAAAATTCTTAATATGCATATGAAATTCCAGAATAATAAATGAGATGTTATCAAGTGATATATTAGTAGCATATCCTACCATTAGAACACCCCTGTAATATTTGACAATTTCATTTTCACATTTATCCCTTTATCATCATTCAGTCTCACTTAGACTATAGTAACAACTTCTTATTTGATCCCTCCATTCCAATCTACCTCCTTTTCCCAAATCCATTCTTTACACAGTTGCAAAACTGATATTCATAAAACAGAAATCTGAATATACCATTACTCTAATAAAAATTATTTAGTGGCTTCCTGTAGTTTTTAGGACAAAATACAAAATCTTCATTCTAATATTTTCACAATCTTTCACAATCTGACTCCCTCTTATTTTTTTAAAGTCTTATTTCATATTATTTCTCTTTATGCATCATCTGTTCCTGTTATACTGGAAAATTCTAGCTGTTTCCCATATATAACATTCTATGACCTGACTCCATACCTTTGTACAGGTGATCCCTCATAACTGGAATCGTTCTCTTCACATATGAATTAGAATTTTCAGGGCAGGTACGACTTCCTATATGAGACTTTTCCTGATGGCCATGAAGATCAGAGTTCTCTCTCTCTCTTTCTAGAAATTACTTTTGATCCCTTTGATTATATTTTGCCTGTACATGTATCACCCCGGTGAAATGTAAGCTACTCAAGGGCAGGGATCCTCTATTTTGTTCTTGTACCCTGCTCACATAAAGTCTTAAACATTGTTGTTGTTGTTCAGTTGTTATTCAGTCATATCTGATTCTTCATGACCCCATTGGTTTTTCTTTGTAAAGATATGGAAGTAGTTTGCCACTTCTTTTTGCAACTCACTTTATAGATGAGGAAACTGAGGCAAATAGGATTAAGTGACTTGCCCAGGATCACATAGCTGGTAAATGTTGAGACGAGGTTTGCACTCATGAATATAAGTCTTCCTAGTTCCAACCTCAGTATTCTATCCAATATATCACCTAGCTGTACTGTCTTGCACATAGTAGGTACTTAATAATTGTTTATTGAATTAAATTTACTAATTCAGTATATCCTCTCTATTAGAGTTATTTCCCATTCTTAAAATACAAGAATAACAAAACATGTGGGTGGTAGACATGCTTATTGGTACTTCTGACATTTTTAGTCCAATTCTCCAGTCTTCAGGGAGGAGTAATATTGTTGTGAGTCTACAAAGGATAACTGAGTTTTTATGGTGCTGGATATTAAGTCATTAACCCTTGTATAGGAAATGACTTCTTTTTTAATGAGTATCTTTAGTTCTTCTTCCCAAAGGCACTGAAAGACTTTGTTGGAGGAAGTGACAAATCCTAAAGGCACATTATGTCATATTTTATGATCACTGGACTTGTTCAATCATTTTGTTATGCAATTCTTCGTGACTCTGCAGGGGATGTTCTTGGGAAAGATACTGGAGCAGCTTGCAATCCTTCTCCATTGGACTAGGGCAGAGATTAAGTGACTTGCCCAGGCTAGTAAGTGTCTGTGAAAGGATTTGAACTGCCTGATTGTAGACCCAAAGTTCTATCCACTGAATCACCTGGCTACCTCTAATTATGAAACTACTACATTTAAATAAGTAGGAAATATGGTTAAAGAGAGTTACAAAGATCAGCACATTCTCTGGATCTATTGATTATGCCCTCTAAGATACCTACTTTTTTGGTTAGCCTCTGCACATCTTCCCTTTCATATTAAGAAGATCCATTTATGGTCCCACAGATGACAGCCTCTAGCCAAGTTAGGAATCAGGGTCAATAGCAAAGTAGAATAAATCCCTGGAACCAGTGATAGTATTATAGAGATACAGGTGCATTGTAGGGTATGTGTACTCAACCTAATGATCCAGGACAGAAGAAACCATTGTCACTAGATTAGGAGTGGAGCAGAAGGGAAGAAACTCTAGGAAGGACTTATTTCTAAGTATAATTGGTCGGAGGGCAGTTAGTTGGTGTAGTAGATAGAGCACCAGCCCTGAAAACAGGGAGACCTGAGTTCAAATCCGGTCCCAGACACTTAATACTGCCTAGCTGTGTGACCCTGGGCAAGTCATTTAACTCCAATTGCCTCAGCAAAATAATAATAATAATAATAATAATTGGGGCAGATCTAAAATCCTTAAAATTCCCAGAAATTCCTTAAAATGCCACAGAAGTTGAGGCTCTTTGTTGCTGTTAGAGTATGGTTATAGCCAACGAGCAGCAGATAAGCATAGGAGTCGTACTAGCTTCTATTGATCCTTTCTGAATATGATAGTGGTCTACATCCAAAGGTGTGGGCATCCATGAAATACCTTATGGCATCTGATAATTCTCTGCCTATGGATCTGACAGAATTATGATGTTCTGATTTTTCAGATCAGAAAGTTTTCCTTAAAGACAAATGACTTGTCTATAATTTACAAAGGAACTTGATATAGGGAGTGAGTTGGAGGAAGCAGAAACTTTGGTTCAGCTCATTAGTCTGCACCACTTCCCTTAAAATCAGTCACCCGTGGATATTGGAAGACAGTCTGTGTGATTGCCTTAAAAGCTAAATTAAATGTTATAGTGTTCTATACTTTTCCAGTAAAAACTGTGGCTATGTCTCCATGATGCCAAAACCACCAGCTGTTTTAAAAATTTAGGGAAACAAGTGGTTAGTTTAGTGTTAAAAAATCAGGCAATTTATTTTTATTCATTGATCTGTTAAGAGGTACTTAATATTATGTCTCCAGTAGTATCTTATTATCTTCTAGCTAACTGGAATATTTGGAATGGGGATATAAAATATCTTTCTTTTACTAGTATTTGTATATAACAAATTCTCTCTCTCTTGCATGCACACACACACACACATACTATACCACACCATAAACAAATCCTGTCAAAGGTGTCAGGAAAGAGGGACAGTATTAGTTCATGTGTCTGGACAGGAGTATTGGTTGACTTTCTATTGTTTTCATAATTGGATCTTCTTAATATAAAACTGGCCTATTTCTTAAGAAAAAGTAGCACCTTAGTTCTCCCAAATGGAGCCAATTAGTACTAAATCTGATACTGAGTGAAAATATGGAAGAGGTAATCAAGACCTCAGCAAGGGGGAAAATAATTCTTGTTAGACTTTTCCACATGACTTGACTAGACCAGAGAGGTCAATTCATTTTTTTATATTCTCCTTCTCCCTTTCCCTCTCTCTCTTCCTCTCCCTCTTCCTTTCCTTCTTCTTCTCCCTTTCCCTCTCCCCTTCTCTCCCCCTCTCATTTCTCTCTCTCTCCTCTCTCTTTCTCTTTCTCTTTTCATTTTTTTAAATTTCTCTCTTTCCTTCTCCTCTCCCTTTTCCTCTTCTTTCCCTTTCTCTGTTTCTCTTCACCTCATCCCCAATCATGGCCACTCAGGAGACAATTTGATCTTCTCCTCTCTTTTCTTCTTCTTGTCCTTTCTAAATTTCCTCCTCAGATTTTCATGCTTTGGATTTGGAGGTGATGGGTCTTGTGACTTCAAGTTGAGTAAGCCTAATAAGGTTCTAAGAGTGATTTGTAATCTAATTTCATCCTCTTTATGGGAATGGTTATATGTCTACATCTATAGGGTTATTGCTAAAAATTATATTTTCAATTCATTGAAATTATTTTTGATTAAATTAAATATTTATGTCATACTAGATATTTCCACAGAAGTCCATGAACTCTCTAGTTCTCATTAAACAACTCTATCTTCCTTTAGGAGAACTGTTTTATTGCATGCCCATTATGTTCTATTGGTCCAAAATTCAGGAACCTGAGAATTATTGACCAGGAAAGAAAGTACAGATAAGCTTCAAACCTTTCCTGGAGCAGTGTTCCCAACAAATCAATCAGTCCCTCTAAGACCAATTGATTTAATAGTCGACTAGTCCCATATTGATAAAGAAACCTGTAATTTTTTCCCCCTTGATCTCAAAGCCCTCAGTAGCAAGAAAGGAAGTAGATGGGTATTAGTCTCTCTCGGGTTTAATCAGTTGGTGATCGTTCCAATATGTGATTTTACAATGCTAACATGGTGCTATTCCATCTTCTTATGTTTAATCCTGCAGCAAATTTTCCTGACAGCTGACAGTACATTAAAGTAGTAGGATGAGGCATTTTTTTCAATCCAAAAATTCTTACATTAATTTTATTCTCCTTTGGCTCTATATGTTCTAAAAACACTTTGGATGAGTCTGTCTACATCTTCTTTTCCCATGGGATCTGCATTAAATGCTTCTTGTTGCTGTATTCATCTCCAGTTTGCATCCTACATTTTCCATATGCCTTTTCTCTCTAAGATCATTGCATTCAATTTTTGATTATGTGATTTTTATGTCTGGTTCTAATGACATTACATGGGCCTAATTTGATAAATTAGCAAGTAAAAACCAAAACAAATTAGTTTTTTCTCCTTTCTCAGTTTCCATTAATCAAGAGAAATTTTTTCTCTGCTGTTCTTGTCTGAAATCTGCTTAGAAACTGTTAGATTTTTCTAACTGGATGTGTTTTTGCATTTATTGACTTGGTTATCTCTCAACTCAGATTTAAGTCAATATAGTTCAGAGCCAAGGTGTGACTAAGAAAGATGGCTGCAAAAAGATGATAGGTGCATATGTATATAGTGGGACTGCCTTTTGTAAATCTTGTTTACTGAAGATTGACTTTTTTTGTGAACAATCAGCATAATGACTCATTTTTTTCTCAACTGGTAAAGCAGAGATCTTGTTATATTATTCCCCTGCTCAAGAAGATACATTGACTCCCTATTTCTCCTAAGATAAAATATAGCTTCCTCTGTTTAGCATTTAAAACCCTTCATTGTCTGGCTCCAGCCTCTATTTCAAAATTTATTAAACATTACTCTCCTTGACACACATTTTTCCTCTAGTCAGATTGGCCAACTTGCCATTCCTCATAAAAAAACATTCCATTTCACAGAAAAACTGTGCCTTTTTATGGGTTGTGCCCAACGCCTGGAATGACTTCCATCTTCACGTCTGCCTTTTAGGATCTCTACTTTCCATTAAAGCTACACTCAAGGGTACGGAGCCTTTTGTGATCCCTTCCCAGTTGCTAGTGCCATCTCCTATATTACTTTGTATTTGTACTACCTTAAAACTTAAAAAAATATTTACTTACATATTTTTATATTTACTTAACATGCATACATATTGTTTCTTCACTAATAGAACTTAAATGTCCAAAAGTCAAGGAATATTTTGCTATTATTTCTATAGCACTTTGCTCAGTGCCTGTCACATAGAAGAGAGTTATGGGCTGAAAACTGGAAGTAATATTGGAAATTGATCACACCCCTCATTTTGCAGAGTTAGATACAGAAGGTTGGAGAAATTCAAGGTTTTATCCAATATCACATAAGTGATTTGTTAAGTGGTCAAGCTGATATTTTGACCCAGATCCCCTGAGTCTTAAGTTTTTTTTTTTTTTTAACGAATACATGTAAAACTGAATTTCACAATCAACCTATCAACCTGGCTCATTCATATTTTTAAAAATATGAAAGCAAAGTGTGACTAACATGTAAGTCACCTTTGTCACCCTACTCAATGCTTTAATTTCATTTAGCATATTTTTCTATTCATATTTTCAAAGGGTTTCACAATTATTTTGTCTAGTAACCTCTGCTCACAGCTAGGATAGAGCATGATTATTTTCATTTTTAATATATGTAAATTGAAAGGCAAGGAAGTTCTTGTGACCTGCTTGTCATTACACAAGAACTCAAATCCTACAATCTTTTTAATCCTTTCCCAACTACCTAGTGAGTCATTATCTCTCTTCAGAAATCACTTATCATTTAAAATGTCCATAATCTTTATATTTTTGGCCTGATTTTTACTGAATTTACTAAAATATTCTATTTTCTCTTTTTTTAAGCAAGTAAAGGTCAATTCAGATCCCTTGTTATGGGTTGTTTTAGGCTGCTGCTGTTTTTAAATCAGGCACCACATTTTCCAATTGAGTTTTAATTTATTTTCATTGGTGATAGATGAGGCAGAAAAAACTAGTTGATTCTCAGATCATGGAGTAATGCTTGCAGGATTATCAATTTTAAAAATAGAAGGAAAAGATGCCTTTTTTTCATGCACAGAACTAATCATCTTAGATTCTTAAGTGTGAATAAATACAAAATAAGTGAGCAATATTTATTAACAGAGTTCTTTCCTGACACCATATTTTAAAACCTAAAATTCATCTTTTTCTGTTTCAGCCATTTCAGGGGAATTTTATCAGTTTTATTTTATGACAGAAAAAGAGTACTATAGCATTAGGATGTCATGAACTTAGGCTGCATTGAAATTGCTTTTTTCTTGTAAATGACATTTATTAGGTTTTCAAGGTTCACTGTTTTCCTCTCATCATTCAGCTGGTCTTTTAAAATGCTTTCTTTCAGTTTTATAATAAACCAGTAAAACATATCTGCTAGGATATATGAACTGAAGCAAATTTTCCTCTTGATCACTTAAAGGGCTAGATTTTAAAATAAGATCAGTTCTTAATGAAATTGGTACTAAAGATCATTTTGAGTTAATGACATCATTGTCATTGGTATGATGGTAACTGATGTAACACATCATTTCCCCTCCTTTCACATGCAGAGTAAGTCATATCTGTAGGCATGTGAAATTTATAAGTAATAGCAAAACATCTGCTGATGGTCCCCTAAGCTTAGCAATTAATAACACAGTTCTCATTGCCTATTAACTAAGGCTAATTTATAATGAACACCTAGTGTACACAAATAGACCTGTCATGCACACAGATAGCGAATGCATTTGGCAAGAGATTACAATGAATAGAAAATGAATTCAGGAAGAGGAGAGGGAACTTTAAATGTTCACACAAAACTTGTCACTTGTTAAAAACAAGCAAAAAAAAAAAAAAAAAAAAAGGAAAAAAATTCCCTCCAAAGAGTCACAGAGAAAAATGAAGTATTTATGTCATTGAGTAACAAAGTCTTCACAATAACTCATTCTGTAACAAAATTGTGTCTCTTTTCATTGTTTACAGTATTTGGGCAATATTACAGATCAAAAGCAAACTTGTCATATAGGAAAAGTTAGGAAACAAGAGAAAGGTGTTTATATTTCCCTGTTATCAGCATAGGATGCACTTAGCAGGACAATTGATAAATTGTCAAATTAGCAGGACAGAGGTCAAATCAAAATATCATTACAGCCTGAAGTTTAAATTTTCTTTACTCGTTGCACTGCTTATTTACTAGAGTCAGTACTAACTATAGCTGACAAGGTGGTCAATCTTTGTCCTAGCCTACCAGACTTTTTTTGGGTGAAGAAGTGCCCTTCTTTCTCACGGTGGTTAAGAGATTTCAGTTTATTTGTCTCAGTGCCACATTGGCGAGCACTGAGAAAAGGTAAGGAAGAAACATTGCTTGTCAGCAGAAGACAGAGTGATGATAGTGGGGGGAGAAGGATGGACCATTCCCTCTCCTCATGTGACTGCACTAAAGATTAAACTGTTCTACTCTTATTTCTGTGTCTTCCTATGCCATCATCCCCTGAACTATTGCCATAACTTTCTAATTTTCCTCTGCCACACTGAACACCCCTTTCCTTCTCAAACTATGTTTTCCTTTTGGTGGAAAAAATTTCTAGCTATGTCACTTTTGGGTTTATCTTCTTTCCCTTCCTTTTCTTACATTTTGAAGGAACTACTAAGAAGTAGTAAAGATCTAAGCCTTAGTGGCAGATCTGTGTGACCCTGGACAAGTCACTTCATTTCTGCCTTAATCCATTGGAGAAGGAAGTGGCAAAGCACTCCACTTTGCCAAGAAAACTCCACAGACATTATTGGTATGCTATGGTCCACGAGATCATGAGGAGATGGATGTGACAGCACTGGCAGAGAAGAAGCCTCTTAGTAACTAATAATTCACAATCCATTACAAGTCAAAGTTGGCTTTAAACCAAAAGCAGGGGGAGGAGAGAGATAAAAATGAGTAAAAGAATATGCAGAAAACTCTTAGAAAAGAAGGGGGTAAAGAGCTGGAGGGAAAGAATAAAAGAATAGATTTCATGAAAGTGAAAAAGAAGGAACTTTTAAAAGGGGGGCTGGAAAATTGAGAATGGGGCATCATTTCTGCCTGAGGCAGCTGGGAAAGCTTCCCTAAGCAATTGCACCCCTGAATTAAGAGGTACAGTAGGTGGGCTATCAGAGCAAGCAGGAGAGGCCTTCTATTATTCATGTGCTATTAAGGAAGCCATTTGGCTGGGTTGTAACTAGAAATTCTTGTTCCTGATGGAAATTTGGTTGAGGGTTGGGGGAGAGAAGGGAGGTCTGAGGGAGTAATAACAATGGCTTAGGGTACAGGCCTGCTGTGGTTCCATTCATATTGGGAGTGGAGGAAGTCCATACCCCCGAGAGCCTAGCTCTTACCATCATGGTGCTGGGATGGGGATGGGGGAGGTATCTGTGGGAATGAGGTTCAATGTCAATAGAACTCTGGGGGTAAGAGCTCAAGGCTATTTGTGCTGTGTAGTGAGTTTGTGTGTGTCCACAGAGGACTATAAAACAAGCTGTAGAGATGGCAGTTGCCTATAAGATCCTGAGAAGGAAATCAGCTCCCAGAATAGTAGCACCCTGGAGCAAAGGCCCATTTATCTCATGCTAGTTATGGCTTTGATTTGTGAATGTCCCAGAGAGTCCATTTTCCACTTTGTATTTGTGATTCTTACCCCCTTCCTGAAAAATAGCTGCAATTTATTCATCTAAGACTGATTTATCCCTGCCCCATGGTTTTAAAAGGGTTTAGGGTCTTATATTTGCCTGGGCAGGAGGGCTTATTTTAAGATTAATCTAGAAAAAAAGAAACTTGATTGCTTCACGTGTTTTTTCCAAAGCTCCTTTATTTCTTCCATGAGACTTATTTCTGAGTCTCCTTAAGTAGAATTTCCAAACTACAGGTGGATGTAAGTTTTCCTTTTCAGAATTGCCTTTGATTGGGAGAAATTACATCATTCCATCCTTGCCCTCCTTCCCCCTTAAGATTTATTCCACAGCTGTAAATGCATCATTATCTGAATTGAACATGTGTACAGTTGGCAAAATCCATCCTTTGCCAAGTTCCCTTTGGGGAGGAGAGATAAAATTGCAGTTCTATCACATTGCTTCCCCTTCTTTATTACTCAACAAATGTAAATGCTTGGCAAAACTCTTCACCTATACCACAATCCTGAACCTCAAAGCACTTAACACCTTGCCTCTGACAACCAGCGCCCCAGAGAAATCACTCCCTGTGAACACCGACACTCACATATGTCAGACAGAGATGGTGCAATCTCCCAACTTAAAAGCAAAGCCTCTGGGACTTTGTTTCTGGCTGTGCTCACACCTGAGACCCTGTAGCCAGCTTTAATTCTTTGTCTAACACCTTCCAGGAGCCTATATCCTCCTTCAAAGAAGACATGACTTCGTTATTGGCTCCATATCAGCCTTTTTGTGTTATCTGGCAGTGAGTATTCCTACTTCTTTCCCAGATTCTAGTTTTGAACTCTAGACTCTGGTTTAATCTTCTCTTTCCCAGGGCTGACTTTGAGAGTGGCCCTCGACTGGGTACTCCTTGACTGATCAGTCGTATGCATTTCATTTAACATGCTATTTGTTGCTTGCTCTGTTCATCTTTCATTAAGCTATGTTCATTGATGCTGATAGCATCAGTACTATCCTGCGTTCTATCTCCTGTTTATGAAATACTCTTGTTCTCTTTGTACTATCCCAGGAAGACTTAGAGTAAAGCTGTGAAATGGAAAGTTGTAGTGAAGGTCAGGTGAAAATAACCTGGCCATTCAGTCAATAAAGCCCAGCTGGAACAGGTAATTAAATAAGTCTGCTGAGAACTTTGAGGGCTTGAAAAATACAGGACCTAGAACTCTGATGAACTTAACCAGAAATGAAAGTAGATTCATGCTTCATTTCATGTTTATCATAATACCTGTCTGATGAGCAAAAAGGATAGTCAAAATGAGCTTGCTCTTGTGTTCAGAACCTCTTCTTAATACTTCTCTCCTAACCAAAATTTAAAAGATTGGAATCACTTTGCTAGTAGAATACACATGGGTACATCTTTTTTTTTTTTTTTTTAAAAATTAAACCTTTTTATTTACAAAATATATGCAGGGTAATTTTTCAACATTGATCCTTGCAAAACTCCCTCCTTTCCCCCACCTCTTCCCCTAGATGGCAGGTAGTCCAATACATGTTAAATAAGTTAAAATAGATGTTAAATGCAATATATGTATACATATTTATACAGTTATCTTGCTGTACAAGAAAAATTGGATCTAGGAAGAAAAAAAACTGAGAAGGAAAACAAAAATGCAAGCAAACATCAACAGAAAGTGTTAAAATGCTAAGTTGTGGTCCACACTCAGTTCCCAGAGGGTCTGTCTGGGTTCCTTTCTATCACTGAATAATTGGAATTGGTTCGAATTATTTCATTGTTGAAGAGAGCCTCATCCCTCAGAATTGATCATCATATAGTCTTGTTGTTGCTGTGTATAATAATCTCCTGGTTCTGCTCATTTCACTTAGCATCAGTTCGTGTAAGTCTCTCCAGACCTCTCTGAAATCATCTTACTGGTCGTTTCTTATAGAACAATAATATTCATAATATTCGTATACCATAATTTATTCAGCCATTTTCCAACTGATGGACATCCATTCAATTTCCAGTTTCTAGTCACTACAAAAAGGGCTGCCACAAACATTTTTGCATCATATGGGTACATCTTGAAAATTGGAAAGAATTTTAGTTCAAACCTGTCCCCCAAGGCACAAATCACTTCAATCACATTCCTCCTAGATCACCAATCCAGCCCTCATTAGAATACTCTGATTGACTAATAGGAAGCTCTGTACTCCTCTTGGTAGATCTTCCCATTTTTGGTCAGCTCTCACTGTTAGGAGAATCTTTGTTGTTGTTCAGTTGTTTTAGTTGTGTTTAACTATGTATAGCCCCATTTAGGTTTTTCTTGGCAAAGATACTGGAATGGTTTGCCATTTCCTTCTCCATTTTTCAGATGAGGATACTGAGGCAAAAAGGGTTAAGTGGCTTATAGTATTTGAGGTTGGATTTGAACTCAGGAAGATGAGTCTTCCTATGACCAAGTCCACTGCTCTATCTCCTGAGCTATGTAGCTGCTCCAGGAAAATCTTCAACTCTCAATCAGCTAAGTATAAATTTTTTAGATTAGGAACCATTCTGCTACTGTGCCACTGACACTGCTTTCAGATCACAACCCTGACTGGAAAATACTTTCTATGGTAAATGATAGCAAAAAAACATTCTAAGTGAAGGGACTCTTGACAAATTTTTATTTTCTCCCGTGGAACTCCTTTTTTTTATTAGTAGCATTAACTGAATTGGCTGCTTAAAAATCAAAAGGATATGGAAATATGAATTTGGTCACTTTTTTGTATATGTGACTTCAAGATGTGAATTTTACCTTTAAATATAGTTTTGATATTAGAATTTCTATAGAGTTGGGCCACATTAAGTAGTCCTGCTAATTTATTGTCAGTGATTTTTCATTCATTAGATACCAAGGAAAAAAATTTTCAAAAGAAAGCTTTTTGGCAAAAAAAAAAAAAAAAAAAAAAAAAAAAAGTGATGCTCTGAATGCTCTGAATAAAGTACATCTAATTACTTTAAGATATATGGAAAACATTTGATTTCTATCATAAAGTATATAAATAATGTTTACACCAAAGATTTCTTTGACTAAATAGAATTTACTTCTGATTGCCAATAATCCTCATTCAATTGGTAGATTTTTTTTAACTGCTGATAGATTCCTCAGCAGCCTTCTATTTCTTTAAATATGCTCCTTTTCAAGTTTTATGAGTTTCTAATATTCTTCCTTAGGGCAGTTAGTGATTCTGAAGTACTCCCATATGTACAGGTGAAATTATTTGGGTGTCTTTATACCTAACCACATTATTTCTGCCAGAGTTAGCTTCCTATTGTCCTGAGGGTATAATGCAAATTCTTTATCCATCCAATTTGACTCCAGCAACTGTTTCCATGCTTATTGTTGCATTTTACTCCCCTTTAGACAATCAGCATTGAAAATAAACTAGTATACCTGCTGCTTCTTGAACATGACACTGTCTCCCACTGTTATTCCTTAGCTCAGGCTGTTTTCCTGACTGGAATGGACTTCCTTCATGTCTCCAACTCTTGGAATTCTTGGCTTCTTTTAAGATTACATTGATGTGATGTCTCCCATGTGCTCTCTTTCTTCTTCAGGTTACCATGTATATCTATTTCCATGTAGTATTCCATGCCCCTGCCTCAATCTTGAAGTCAGGGACAGTTTTTAGTTTGTTTCTGGATCCATATTATCTAGCACAATACCATTCACATATAGGAGATGATTTAAAAAACCCTTGTTGGATTGGATTGGACTGGATTTGCATTAGGCAGTGCAATAGTTAGAACATCAGACCTAATGATCCAGCCTCAACTATAAACTAGATTTATGACCTTGGGCAAGTCACTAAACTTTCAATCTTATCAACTCTAAAATGAGGATAATAAGAGTAGCTCTCTTCTAGGGATGTTGTGAGGCAAAATTTGTTAATACACTCCTCATAGTTGCCTGCAACATAGTAGACACTATATAGATGCTAACCATTGCTATTGTTATTAAAATTTTTATTTAGGTTGGGAATACTACTCATCATAAAATGTGAGAAGTTATTTCCCTGATACCAAGAACAATTCCAAGAACATTTTTGAGGGGAATTTGTTGTCATTATGATGTTTCTGCCCTATAGTCTAATGAATTCTAAAATTGCTATTGCACTTCATGAATCCTATTTATCAAAAAGTCAATGTAAAACTATTAGCGACTTTCAGTTCAGAAGGTGCATATTAATATCTATTTCACTGTGCTAATAAAAATCAAATGGTCATGAAAAGACTACTGGCAATTACCTCCACAATTAGCTACAATTAACCAAAATAACCAGACAATTCTGTTAACATTTGGGGCCAATTAGGAGGGTTGTTTACTTGCTTTAGTCATAGACTGGTTTTACTATTTAAAAAAAATACACATTAGAATGGTTCATTAGCTATCTTCCTATTTTGGTCCAATTGATATGTTAACAATTCACATTTATACAGCTCTTTAAGCTTCATAGTATGCAATACTAATAACAAACCTATGTAAAGAAAATATTGCCATCCCCATTCAATCAATGAGGAAAGTTTAAGCAACTTGTTCAATGAATTACACAAGTGATAAAATCAGAATTTAAACCCACTTCTCCTTGTTCTGTAAATTATGACAAATTTAAAATGTTTCAATGAGTAATCAAGTTTCTTACTTTAGCAATTCAGAAGTGAAGGGGATTTCAAGATATTGCCTTTTTTTTTTTTTGTATAGCTAGTGATGTCTGTGACACTTTAATACTTTCCTCTCCATCTCATCCATTTTGCAGAAAGTGGGCATATCAATCTTTCGTGAATCCTTATTTTATCATGTCATCTTCATACTCAAAAATATTAAATGTCTTCCCATTGTTTTCAGGGTCATATTTTAAGTTTTTGCTTTAGCATTCAAGGACCTTCATAATCTGGATCCAATCTGCTTTACCTGCTTATCTCCTGTTATACTCCCCCATTCCAACCCAATAAATTGTTACTCCAACTAAGCAAATATGCTCACTATTCCCTTCCTTGAACTATGATGTTTTCTCTCTCCTGTTAACATGCCATGATCTTTCCTCTTTGCTTATCTAAATATCTTCTTCTTTCAAGATTATGCTAAAATGTCAATCAACCCACATGAGCTTCCTGATCACTCTAGGATACATTCTTCTTTCTCTCCTTTACTCCAAAAGAATTGTTGTCTATTCCATATATTCATCATGTTCCGATTTATTTGGAATTAATATCTTTTCACTTGTTCAGACAGAGATGTGTTAAGGCTGTAAAATAATATAACATGCCAAAAGTGGTATTTAAAATCCATTCTCTTTCTTTGTAGATGTTACATTTTGTGGAAAAACTTTTTCTGCATCTATTAATGCATTTAATTAATTTTTAAAACTTTTGTTGTAAATATGCGGTCATCACATTTTGTCATTAATATGGTAATTAATATGGAGAGAGATTTCATCAGTTTTTCTAATATTAAACCAATTCTTCATTCCCAGTACAAATCTAACCTGGTATATAATATAAACATATAATCTTTGTGATGCATTGAGGCACCTTGGTGCTGTGGGGGAATTGGGTGTTAAGTCAAGAAAACCTGAGTTCAAATTGGACCTCAGTCATTTATTTATTAGCTGTATGACCTGGGAAACTCATTTAATCATTATATGCCATAGCTTTTTCCTCTGCAAAATGAGAGTAATAATAGTATCTATCTCCCAGGGTTTTTGTGAAGATCAAATGAGATAATAATTGTAAAGTGCTTAGCACCGTGCCTGACACATAGTAGGTACTGAATGTTAGCTATTATTATTGTTACTTATTATTTTAGCCTACTTGCTAATATTTCATTGAAAGTATTTGTATTAATATTCATTAAGAATATTGGTCTATAGTTTTTCTATAGCTTTCTTTTTCTGTTTTCCTGTTTTATCCAGACCATAGTTATATCTTGAAAGAATTGGTAAAGTTGTTTTTCTTTGCTATTTTTGCAATTTATATAATATTGGGATTAACGTTTCTTTGAATTTTTGACATAATTCTTTTGGAATTCTCTTGGACCTGGAGTTTTTTCTCTAAAGTTTGTTAATGGCTTGTTCAATTTCTTCCTCTGAAAGGAAGTTGTTTAGCTGCTCTCTATTTTGTTTCATTAATCCAGGTATCTTAAAATTTTGTAAATATTCATTATTTTATGTATACTATCAATTATTTTGGCACATACTCTGGCAAAATGTTTTCTAATAACATACTTCATTTTTCCTTCACTTATTGTGAATTCTCTTTTTTTTCATTTTTTGATACTTTAATTTAGTTTTCTTCATTATTCTTCCTTTTCCAAACTGTTGACTCTCTCATGCATACCTCTCATTTCCTTTCCCATTTTTTCTTCTACCTCTTTTATTTGCCTTTTGAAGTCTTTGGGCTTGAGACCAATTTATGTCACTTTAAAATTTCTTCTGTGGACATTCTGTCCTAGTCTGAATTTGTGTTTTGGTCTGCCCTGTCAACATAGTAGCTTTCTATAGTCAAAGTTCTTTTCTGTTTCTTGTTCATTTTATTTCCTTTTCTTTTGATATTTCCTCTTTTTTTACTTTTAAGGTCGAGCTCTGCTCCTGGGGTAAAGGAGACACTGTCTCAAACTTCCTATGCAGCTCTGAGTCTTGGCTTTGAGCACAGGGGTTCCTTGTGTTTGTAGGGGGTAGTTTTGCCTGCTCTGGGCAGGGAACAACCTGGTTTCTCAGAGTTTGCCTTCTGAACTGGGACTGGAAGCTGCCCCATTGATTTGCTCCTCTACTGAGATGGGACTGAGGATTTTAGTAGCTGATTTGTTGTGATTAAGACCCTCTCACAGGCTTTCCCAGAATCAATCTGAGGTGGGTTGAATACCATTTTCACCCCAGTGAGACTGATCTTTCTTGAAGTTATTTTCAGTCTGTTTTGATGTAGAGAGAGGTTTCATTCCTTCAATTCTGTTTAGAGGCTTGGTTTCAGGTGATATTCAAGGGGAAACAGAGAGCTCAAGAAGCTTCCTGAATTTACTCTGCCATCTTGGATCCATCTCCAAAAGTCTTTTCTTCATTATTCTTAAAGTAATAATTGATCTATTCTAAATTTTTTCTTAAAAGGTTCTATTTTATTAATTTTTTTGCAATTTTATTTTCCAGATTTTAGCATTTTGGAATTTGGGGTTAATTTGAAATTTCACAATTTTTTTTGGTAACTTTTTATTGCATTCTGAATTCATTGATCTGTTATTTTATGCTAATAAAAGTGTTTAGTGAAATATAATTTTTGGTCAGAACTTTTTATGAGGATGTTTTTAGTAAGAACTTATTTAGCTGCATTATCAAGTTTTTGCCTCAATATTTTTCTTATATTTGACAACATTATTAACCACTTCTGTGACTTGTTCTTTGCCATACTTTTAACATAATTTATTAAGGGTGTTATTCAGCCTTATGTTATTAAGGCTGTTTTTCAACAGCCTTTTGTTTGATATAATTTTTTTCTAACTGTGGCCTATAAAGAATGATATTTCTATATTTTATATTTAGTTTTGAGATTTTTATGTCCTCATTTATGATCATTTTCAGTAACAATGTGATGCATAGATAAGAAATGGATATACTCATTTTTATTTTTATTCAATAATTTTCAGAGATTTGTCATATCTATTTTTCTAAAATTCTGTTCTTGGACCTGACTTCTTTTTTTGTTTGTATTTTGTCTAGGATTTATATGGATAAATTGAAACCCCACATGATTATAATTTCACTGTTTTTTCTCATTGTAATTCACTTAATTTTTTTGATATTTAGAAAATATGTCATTTGTTGCATATATTAAATATGAAATTGCTATTTCATTCATTCTGAGGCAATCAAGGCCAAAATGAAGACCAAGTGAACTTGGCCTGAGACTTTCTATTGGTCAATCAATGATATCAAAGGAGAGAGGAAAGAAAGAAGGAAGAAAGGAAACTACCTGTGTTACTGGAAGGGCAGCTCCTACTTACAGAGGTTGTTGTTTGTCTTTCATTCTTAAAGAGGGTCATAATGTCAGGGAGGTGATATCATGCTATCCAAGTGGATTGGAGTTGAGTGAGAGAAGGCTGTGTAAGATAAACAGCCTCAATTTCTGCTCTGGAACCATCTGGATTTGACAATCTATCTGATGTCCAGATAGAGATTAGTGTGACTGGAGATGGTCCTCCAGAGTCTCCTTCTCCCAGAATGATTCTTTTTCTTTTTAAAAAAATTCTATTCATTAACTTATTTTTTGACTAGGTAAAAATGATTTCTTATTTATCTCTTTTTATGGCAGATAATTTATACTTTTCCCTTTCACATAGTACATTCCTCTTTTATTCCTTAATTTCATTTTTTTAGATATTATCTCTTCATATTTAACTCACACCTGTGCCCTTCTAACTGCCAGAATAATGAGAAATGTCTGTTCAATTTACAAGTATCATCTTCCTATGTAGGAATGTAAACAGATAAATCTTAAGTTCCTTTTGATATCACTTTCCTGATTACCTCCTTATGCTTCTTCTGAGTCCTGTAGCTGAAATCAAAATTTCCATTCAGCTTTGGTCAAAGAGGCCATTTCTTGTTTCCTTTCTTTCTTACCTAGCTTTAATCACTGAATGGGTAGTTGCCTCAAATTGAAACCTGTTAAAGATCTTAGCTTAAAAAGACCAAGGTTTCCCACTGTATCTAGAGCCATCTTGATCTATATCTGGCCATTGGACCCAGATATTTCTGGAGGAAAAGGTGAGGCTGGTGATTTTGCTCTTCCCTTATTCAAATCCAATTCACTTGTATGCCTTGACACCATCTCCTAATTTCATGGTCTTCTTGAAGAATGAAGGACAAACAATAGCAATGCTAAATATAGAAAGCAATTCATTATCTATGTTGTTTTTGGCCCAAAGTAGTTTCATTCCTTGTTTCTTTTAATTAAATCTATTTTTACTGTTATCTAAATCATATTGTTCCTTCTTCTCTTTCTCCTTTTTCTTCTTTTTTGTTAAGCTGAGGCATGAGGGATTTTTTTCCATATTGTATTTTACCTGTGTGGGTTTTTATATTTCAAATGGTTTTCTTGTAAATAATATATTATTGGATTTTATTTTTTAATCCATTCTGCTAGCTTCTTCCATTTTTATGGGTGAGTTCATTCCATTTGTATCCATTTTTATGACGTTATAATGTTAATTGTTTATTTTCTTTCATAATATTTTTATATTTTTTCATCTCTAAGATCTTTACTCAGTTTATTTCAAGTTGTTATGCTTTCCCCCCTTGTCCCTATTTAACTCATCTCTTTTTCAACTTTAGGATTTGTTCTAATGATAACTAATTCCTTCCTGAATACACCCCCTACACATTTAAACTCCTTCTTCACTCTTGCTTTTTGTATTTATATCCTTGTTGAGTAGAATGTAGAGCTACACCAAACTTTGTGTGTATTTTGCCCTTTAGTGCATTTCAAGTGACATTGGGTCCCACCCTCTCCTTCCATGTTTTTATATAACCTGATTATATGTGGAGTTCCTATATTTCCTCCCATTTTCCTTGATGTACCATTCCTTTTCTTTCTTTTTACAGTGTCTTCAAAATATCAAAAAACGATTTTTAAATTTTCTCTCTATAGTCAATTGTGACATTAGGATTCTAAAATGATTATTTTTAAAATCCTGTATGTCCTTTAAAATGAAAACAATTCATCTTTATAAAATCTCTTCTGAATGTTTGCTTATATCTATCTTTTCATTTTTTTCTTGACTCCAGATATTTCCAAATTTCTTTACATCTCTATTCTTTTTTCACTGGGATTGTTTGAAAGTTTTGTTTTATTGAATATCCATTTCCTTTCCTTGTAGGATTTCACTCAGTTTTGTTGAGCAAGTTATTTTTGTTTATAGACCTTTATATTTTACATTGTGAAATATTTCCATCTATATTCTTCTTCCTTTAAGATGATAGTTGCTCAAAATAACAATATGGATATGTATACATATATTGTATTTAACATACACTTTAACATATTTAACATATATTGGTCTACCTGCCATCTGGGAAAGGTGGTGAGGGGAAGAAGGGGAAAAATTGGAACAAAAGGTTTTGCAATTGTCAATGCTGAAAAAGTACCCATGCATATATCTTATAAATAAAAAGCTATAATTAAAAAAATGATAGCTGCTAAATCTCATGTTATCTTAATTGTGTTTACTTGATATCTGAGTTCTTTCTGGCTATAATTTTTCCCCCCGTAGTCAAGAAACCCTGGATTTTGCAATGGCATTTTGGAATTTTTCATTTTGGGATTTCTTTCAGCAGTGGTCATTAGATTCATTTTATTTACACATTTCCCTCTTGTTATAATATGTCTGGACAATTATTTTTTGAAATATAATATTTATGTTCCTTTATTGGTCATGGAGTTCAGATAATTTTATGAATTTTAAATTACCTATTCTTATCTGTTTCTCAAGTCAGTTGAGACTTGAGGTATTTTATTTTTCATTTTAAGAATTCTTGTAATCTCCTAAAGCCATTATTTTCTATTTGGATAATTCTGATCCTTAGGAAGTTTGTTGCTAGAGTTAGGTTTTCTACCACTCTTTTAAGCTTTTGATCTTTTCTGCAAATCTCACCTATGTAGTTCTCATTTCTTTTATATCTTTTAAAAACTCTCACATCATTTATTCTTGTTTTTTTTTTTATTGAGTTATTCTCCTCTTCTGAGTTTTTATCTTAAGCATCTCTGGCACCATAAAAGTTCCTTCATTCCTTCTTTCCATTCTTCATTCCTTTCTTTCTTTTCTCCAATTTCTTGTTTATTTTTATTGTTGAGGCACCATGGATTTAAGTTCTAAGAATCCTTTATTTTGAAAATCAAATCAGGATAAGAATATTTCCTCTGAACCAGGAATATATCTTTAGGCAAGACTTTCTCTTTCCTGGGGTTAAGATTTCAATTTATGTCTTCTCTTTCACCACTAACACCCAAGTTCAAATTCCTCATCTCCTGTAATGGATCTTAGTTAAAACCCTTTCCTTAATATGGAGAAAGAGAAAAGGGGGTTACATTTTCTTTAATCCTCAATTAAATCCTAGAATTTCATCTTTTAGTGGAATAGACCTAGTTGAGGCCATTTCCTTGGGGGAAGAAGGATGGAAAAGGTGCAGTGGATAGAGCTCCAGTCCTGAAGTCAGGAGGACCTGAGTTCAAATTTGATGTCAGACACTTAATACTTCTTAGCTGTGAGATGCTGGGCAAGTCACTTAACCCTAATTGCCTCAGCAAAAGAAAAAAAAAAGAGAGAGAAAGAGATAGAGAGTAGCAGGGCCCTGTAAAAATAACAGAAAGGCTAAATTCACAAATGGGCTGAGACTTTCAATTAGCATTACCATTAAAGTCAGCCATACATACACACATAAAGGTTTATTAAGCTATATTGTCTATAGAAAAAGAACTAAATTGAGATATAGTCATTCATTGCTCTAAATGGAAAGGATGATAAAAGATTACAAAGAGAAAATAAGTTTACTCTCATTTTACTACTATTTTCTCTATTAAGAAGAATGACCTTCAACTAAGGGTTATATAGAGAATTGTAGCCTAGGATAAGTGAGGGAATTAAAAGAGAGCACCTCTCTTTTGCAAGTAATTAAGGTTCACTCACCTCTCTCTGTCTGTCTCTCTCCATCTCTCTGCCTCCTTGTCTCTTCCTCCCTTCCTCCCTCCCTCCCTCCCTTCTTCCTTCCTTCTTCCCTTCCTCCCTTCCTCTCTTCCTCTCTTCCTTCCTTCCTTCTAGTAGTAATTAGCTTAGGTATTTTTCTTACCTAGAGGTTTAGATTCTAAAACCTTTCAGTTTCATTTTTGATTTCTTTCCTCAGGGGATTTTATTTTATACTTGTAAAGCTTAGCTTTTTGTTTAGCTGATGGCTTTCATTTTCATCCTCCTAGGAGATCTAGATCTAATTACCACTTCTCTAAGGGGATGTTTTGGATTGTTTGGAAATCAGGTTGTTAAGTAGTTGGATGGAACTGCAAAATATATGATATCCTACTAATCCACTGTCTTGGTCCAAAAAAATTTCACATAAATTTTTCCACATCAGGATTCATTTATTTTTTAAAGCTCCCTGTTAATTCTTCTACGATTTTGTGTATGAAATAAAAATATCTGTGCTATTTTATTCCTTTATCTTCTTTAGGAGAAAGAACCTGGACACTTTCATTTTTATCCCTCACCAAATGTTTAGCCAAGTCCCTCACTTTTAGAAGATATTCAAGGAATATCTGATCATTATTTTTTATTGAATGTTTCCAAGGTTTTTTTTTGCAGCCATTATCATGCCTCCTCCCCAGTGAGCTGATTAAGAACTGTGTCTAGTCAAATTCTCATGAGAAAAATTCTTTAATTACAATATTGAGCATACTGCAGTAAAGTGGGGAGAATGCTGAATAAAAGTAATAGAAAGTAATAGAAAGTAATTGAAAGGGGAGATTAGGGACATTATTTCTCCATGGTTGTCTAGAATGGACAGTAATAATTTGTGATTAATTTTAAGTAGAATCTTTTTATAAATTGCAGAAGATCATATTTAATTTGAGGGAAACAGTGAAAATTGCTTATATTAGTAAAAGAAACTATTATACGTTGATTTATTCATCAAATTTATCAGTTGACTGATGAGCACTTATTATAAGCCTTCTATATTCCATATATTGTGCTAGATAATAAAAATATGAAAATCAAAGTGAGATCCTTTTGCCCTCAAATAGTTTATACTCTTGGGGAAATTATAACATGTATATAAGTTTTAAAAATACAAGAGAAGGGGATTAGCATTTATCAGATGCCTAATATGTTTTAAGGGGGCAGGTAGGTAAACAGTGAATAGAACCAGAATGTCTCATTTTCTTGAGTTCACATTTGACCCCAGACACATATTAGCTATGTCACCCTCAGCAAGTCACTTTAACCCTGTGCTTCTTAGTTTCCTTATCTGTAAAATGATCTGGAAAAGAAAATGACAGCCAACTCCAGTATCATTGCCAAGAAAATCCCAAATGGGGTCATGAAAAATTGGACACAATTGAAAAATGATTTAACAGCAACAACAAAATGTTCTAGGTACTGTGATTAGTGCTTTACAAATATTACCTCACAAAATACAAAGTATAATCAAAATCAATTCAAGGTAATTTCAGGGCATTGGAGGAAGAATAACAACTTGTTTTGAAGAGAGTTTCAAAAGAGTTTCAGATAGCAGAATAGAGGGAGAAGAAACACATTCTAGGCTTGGGAGACAGACTGTGCAAAAGTACTGAGACAAGATATGGAATATCTTGCCAGCATTATGGCAAGTGGCAGTGAGAACAAAGGATTCAACTACATGAGTTTGCCTCAGTTCATAAAACTTTGAAAATGGTAGTGCCATCAACAGAAAAAAGGATGTTGGCAGAAGGGTGAATTTAAGTAGAAAGATAATGAGTTTACTTTTGGATATGTTGAATTATCTATTGGATGACTAGGTGGTAGTATCATTACTTGGAGATGTAGGTGTGGAGCTCAGGAAAGAGATGAAAGCTAGATTTGTAGATCTAGGGACATTTGCATAGAGAGGGTTATTGACTCCAAAATGTGATTCCTTTCTGAATAGATGACTGAACATCATTCTAGATACTTCAAAGTGATCTTTGAGTTCAAGAAGTCTCATGTCCAATGAGTGAAGCTGATTGGTGTTTTTTTTGTCTTATATCCATCCAAATACTATGATTTGTCGGAAACAGCAGGACCTATGATTCATGGAATGCCTTTCATTCTATAATGATACTATATATTCATATATATTATATATGCATATGTACATACACATACATATAGCTACATAGAGATATGTACATATATACATATATCTATGTTTCTGTGTGTATATATGTATATCTATATATCATAGTTATTTCTGATTCTCTGCTCCTCACATTGAACTATCTCTTATAACTATAACAAAACAAAACTTTGAAACAAATAAATGAAAAAAAAAAGCTTTCAGAACAAGCCAACTTTAGGCCAAGTCTCACTTTCTTACAGGATCCCTCTCTTTCCCCCAATCCCAACCTAAACCATTGTTTTTTTTTTAGTTCTTACATACTCACATTCCAAATTCTGTCTCTGTTTACCTTCTATAATGAATTTTAGGATGCAAATATCATTTCCCTGATACTTCCCTCTGTCTCTGTTCTTGTTCAAATATTCCTTTCATTCTTTTACAACCCTTTCAGCTGTCTTCTCTCCATATCCATACCTCTATAATTAAAAAGCCAATCTGCATGTCCATTTTAATTCTGTTTCTGATCACTCAATCAGGACTCCATCACAAATGATAATTTGCAAGCATTTCCATTCTCATTTAACAAAAGATGGTCTTTATATGTCTAGCAAGAAGGATACCTGCAGTATACACAAACAATTGGAAAGGCTGTCATTATAGCCTGATGAATAAATTGATGAATAACGGATGACATTGTGTTTAAAAAAAATGATTAACTTTCCAAAATGTTCCCCAATTCTTATTGTACTATGGGTCTCTGTGTTTCTAGGATCTACAAGGGATTCTGATTTATCCAGCCCCCTACCTGAGGTCTAACTTTCCCTCAATGAGAACAAACATTTGTGGAACAGTATGACACAGTAGAAAAAGCACTGGATTTCATAAAATCATACTTTTAAAGCTAAAAGGTAATTTTGAAGCCATCAAGTCTAATCCCTTAACTTTATAGAATAAAAAAAAACTGAGACCCAGAGAGGTGTCTTGGCTAGAGCTAAACAACTAATAAATATTGAAAGAATAATTTGAATCCTGATTTTCCCTGATTCTGAGGGAAGTCAAGAAGAGTTCAGACAAAGATCTGTCTGCTTTCTGCCATCTTGGCTCCACACTACCTGTAGCATTTGGAATCAAAGTACCTGGATTCAAATCCTGTCTCCATTGGGTGAAGCTGGGCAATTTGCTTAGCTTGGGTCTCATTTTTTGTTGTTGTTTAATCATTTAAAATTCATGTCCAACTCTTCATGACCCCATCTTGAGGTTTTCTTGGCAAAGATAGTGGAGTGATTTCCATTTCTTTCTCCTGTTCATTTTACAAATGAGGAAACTGAGACAAACAGGATTAAGTGACTTTCCTGGGACTATACAGCTAGTGGCTGGGGCTGGATTTGAATTTGTAGTGAGTCTTTCTGATCCCAAGCCCAAAGGGTCTCATTTACTATAAAATGAGACAGCATGACTAGAATCACAAGCAGTTCTTAAACTTCTTGGTTTCAAAGCCAAATACTCTTAAAAATAGAGGACTATCCACAAAGAACTTTTATTTATGTGAGTTATACTGTTGATATTTACCATATTAGAAATTAAAACATGTTAGTATTATAATAAACAATTTTGATCTTATGGAGCTCCTGAAAGGGACCCAGGGACCCAAGGGTCCCTGAATCACATTTTGAGAACCATTAGACTAGATGATCTCATATTTTTGTCCAGCTACAAGCACAAGGTTTGGCATTAGTATATGCTTATAAATACTTGTTAGTAGGTTGTTATTTCTAGCTCTAAATCTGTGATCACTGGGTTTCTTTTACTCTTTAATAGAAATATTATATGTAGCAATATTACAGAGTAAACACAGATCATTTTCAATGTTGTGATAGGAAACTGAAATTATTTTATTGTCTTACTATGTAAAATTCACCAGCCCAGCTGTCAGCTCTTCAATATATTGTCATTAATATTTCCCTAACTTACTTCCCAACTTCCTGTTTTCTTTTTCTTTGTCATTATTACCTAGATGGTACAGTAGATAGAATGATGGTCCTGGAGTCAGGAAGGCTGGAATTCAAATATGGATTTGTATGCTTATTAGCTAAGTGACCCTCAACAAATCACACCACCTTTGCCTTAGTTTCCTTATCAGTAAACTGGGGATAATGATAGCATCTACATCTTACTTGTAAGGCACAAAGAAGATAATTTTTGTAAAGCACTTAACAGAGCCCAGGGCACAGTGAGCATTATATAAATATTAGTTTATTATTACTATTAACCTAGGTAAAAATCCTGACTGGTCCTTCTGCTGAACATTCATTACTAACCAGTTCAGACTCATTTTTTTCTCCCTAGGTCTAGTGTCCTCTTTTCCATGTGTTATTCCCCTCTTCTGTGTCATGTGGAACCTCAGTTTTTATATGGGAACTACCTTTCCCAAGTGTGTTTTTTTTAACCATTCCCTCAAAAGAAACATGTTTTTGCCCAAATAACATCATTTTCCCTACCATCCTAGTTAACGGAATTCTCTCCCTCTTTTTTCCCCCAACTCCTTATGAGAAAAAGAGGAGTTGAGCCTTGTCCCTTAGAATCATTAGCAGACCATTTTTTCATCCAATTTGCTTTCTGCATATTAGTTTGTGGAGTGCTTTCTTCTGAATTGAGTAATGTATTATATAACTCCAGCTTGGAGATGAGGAAAATTAGTCTCAGAAACATTGTGATTTGCCAAAGGTCACACAAAGAGTCAATCAATAGAGGATCTGGGACTTTTGATTTTGGATTTGTTGCTTTTTGTTCTATGGCCACCTTTTTTGTTTAATTCCATGGCATACCATCTTCTGCCATCTTCATAGCTTACTTGACAACTTTCTCAGTGACTTCAGTTTTCTTCTGTATCCTATGTTCCATGTCAACTTGTTAATTCAGTATTCATACTTTTGAAAAACCTAATACTTTCTATCAAAGATTATTAGCTCCTGAATAATCTATTCTACTTCCACAGGCCCTTGCACGTGGTACCTTGGAACTTGATGATCATTTAGAACTACTATCATTCCATAGTCTCATACTAAGCACTCCCCACTCTGATCTCAACCATTTTACCTTCTACCTTTTCCATCTCTTCCCCTTTCGTCCTAGACCCACTGTAACTGGTCTTTGACATAATGTCTCTCCTGGTATTTATTGCTCTGAATGTTTCAATCTCTTTTGCAAAATCATCATGCATTTCCTATTTCCTGTGTCAGGGGGTACCCCAGAGGTTTATTCTGTTTCAACCAGTACATGTTGGAATTATGATTTGAAGCCAATCTTGCTTCTTGTCCAGGGCTTTATTAAACATACAATGCTATTTCTTGAAACGTATGATTCAAAGGATTAAGAGGACCTCAATTTCAATTTTAGCTCTGTCTTTTACTATGTTCTTGGAAAAGTTATCTCTTTGGGTCTCAGTTTCCTAATTTGTAAATTATAACTATTAATTCTTTACTAAGGTATTAAAAAGACCCTTATAATTGTTCTGTTTACCTCATCTCTCTCCTGCAATCTATCCTACACATTTCTGTCAGATTACTCTTCATAAAACTCTATTTGGAAAAATGTTAATAATTCCCATTGTCTGGAGGTTAAAGTTCCAACCTTTGAAGGTTCTCTATATTTTTGCTGCAACCTAATTTTCCAAGCTTATTTCTTATTGTATTCCCGATGGAGGAGCCAATGCTTGTCAGGGATTAGGGTCATCCCAACTCTGAGCAGAGTTTCCTCATACCAGACCTTGCACAGTCCAAGTTAAAATCTAAATTAGCATCAATCAGAAGCCTGGCTTGTCAGAAAAAACTGAAATCTGAAAGGAAGTGGGAGGCAGATGGCCAGAATAAAGAGGGCTTCATAGGATCAGGTAGTATAAGGAAAAACTTCTGAAATGAATACTACAATCTGCCTCTACAATGCTTTATAATTTTATGATTCTTCATGTGTTCCTGATTTTTGCCTAGCTTTAAAACATGGGTATGGTCGTAGGCTAAGTCTGCCATGTTGATTCCATTTCCTTTGCCACACCACCCCAAAGTATACACTTATCCTTTCATAAACTTTATGCTTCAGACAAAATAGAATACTTAACCATTCTCCCAATTCCCTCTTTGCTTAAATCATCCCCTTTCCTTAAGATCCTTTATGGCAGACACCATATCTTATAGATCTTCATGTTCCCTGCAGAGTCTTGCAAGTCGATGCAGCTAATATATTTCTATTAAATGAGTGAGGAAGGTGACATGAAAGTTAGGAGAAGGGATGGTAAAGAAGAAAGATAAATGGAAAATTAGGGGTAGTTTGAGTTGTGACTTTTTATTCATAAGGCATTCACTAGAGAACCATATTTTGTTTGGATGTAATACTGATGGCTGATGGATAAAATAATGGATTATTTGGGAGGGGAAACAGTTAACTGGTGAGAGAGCTGGGATAATGAGGGAGGTATGATGAAGGGTAAAATGAGTAAGCAAGCTGATGAATCATGTGATTTCAAAGTTGTGGAAAGTTTATTTTCAGTGTAAAAAAGAGGCAGTGTTTTGGATGACTGCATATATATTTTCATGGTGGAAAGAGCACTAGATTGCCGGGGGAGATTTCTAGAAGGGCATGATAAGCAGCTCAAGCTTGCTGTGGCTGCTTACTTAGCCTGAGGGGAAGATGAAGACCAAAGACAGTGCTCATTGCTGCCATATCAGACACAACCTTCAAGACCCTTTTGTGATTATGAATGAGGAGATCCTTGTTTTTACTCTGCTTATAGCTCTATTGTCTCCTATCGGACAATTGAGAGATATTTCTTAATAACTCAGGGTCTTCGTATACTAAGTATACTAATACCTCTAGAATAAGAAGTTTGAAATACATGATAACTAAGATTTATTTCAGGTAACATTCTGTGAAGCTGTCATAGCTTATTTTGTATTATATGAAATGTTTTAATCTTGATTCAGTGGTAGAGTAAAATATTAGTGAAAGCAAAGTGTAAATCAACATTGAAGGCATGAACTTTGAAAATAAGTTAACTGATTGGTTAACATTTATAAAGTACCCTTAATGGACATCAGAAATACAAAAACAAAAATGAGACCAGGATAAGGCAATCACCTGAAATCTTGCCATCATGTTAATTGACTCAGGTAAGAACACTTAGCACCTTCTTAAATTCCTTCATATGGAGGGGGAGCTTCTAAAACTTTACTTTATAGAAGGGACTTTCCAAGTAATTTTCTATTTTATGTCAGCATCTCTCTTTGGTTTGTACTACAGGGAACTTTATCCCTGATGCTGTCTCCCCCACCTTTATCAGTCTCTTTTTTGCATTGTGTTTCCCCATTAAGAGCAGCTAAGTGGTACAGTGGATAGATTCCTGGAACTGGAATAAAGAAGATTCCTCTTCCTGATTTCAAAATCTGACCTCAGATGCTTACTCACTGTTTCACCCTGAGCAAGTCACTTAACCCGGTTTGTTTTAATTTCCTCATCTGTAAAATGAGCTTAAGGAAATGGCAAATCACACTAGAATCTTTTCCAAGAAAACCCCAAATGGTGCCATGAAGAGTTGGATATGACTGAAAAATGACTGAACCACATTCCCCCATTAAATTGTAAGCTTCTTGAGGACAGGAACTGTTCCTTTTTCTTATTTTATCCCCAGGGCACAATGCCTGGTATGAAATAGGCACTAAACAAATGTTTGTTGAATTGAAATGAATTAAAATCATTCCTGGCCTCCAAGTATTTATCTTCTATGATTAATACAGTGGTTAATATACCTAATATAAGGTAAACAGTTTTTTATTGTGGCCATGCAGCTTTGAAAGGGTTATCACCTCATTCCCACCTCCTAACCCCAGACTCATACTGCTTTAGTTCAAATTAAGCCAAATTAGGCTAATTTAATTATTACATTAATCACACAGAATTCCTAATGTGAATATAGATTCAAAAGAAATATTTCCATCTAGATTTATATATTCTTTAACATTCTTTACAATTTTAATATTCAAGGAACCATAGTTTTTCTGGAGTGGATATTCATATTTTGTAATCATTGTAAGTGACAGTCATCTCTGTGCCATAGGTGTTTTAATTATAGTATTTAATAGGTGTTAGTAGGTGTTTAATGTGGCCTAAAAAGTTGTTCAACTGATAGCCATCATTCTGCAAATCTAATAAATCTCTCTGTACTAATCAAGTCTGGTATTAAGAAGATGAATTATGCAACCTATTGCTGAACCTACATACTAAGCCTTTCCAGCTTGGAGGGAATTTCTCAGGTTTGTGTTCTGAAAATTGAATTCAAGAACCTCATTATCTGCAGGCCATGTTGAAGCATCAAAGGAAGACTTCAAAAAAGAATGTCAAACACACGTCTTTAAAAAGTTGTGTTTTTGACATTTATTTTTTCACCTTATATCCAGATATATGTTTGGTAGCAATACTTGTTTCTTCCAAAGGGGACAACCAGATAAAAAAATTCTCCAAAATAATCTAACTCAATGGGAAAAAAGCTTCAATACGAGGACCTCGTAAATAGAAGATCTAGGCTTGAGTAATTCAGACTGATATTTACCATTAAGACAGCCTATCATCAGAGTCACTGACCTTCTGGAGTTGGGGGTAATTGCTTCCAGTGGTTCACCCAATGTGGCAATTTAGTCAAGTGAATCCAGATCAGCCTTAAATGTTTCTGCACCCAAAAAAGACATGCAATACTTTCATCTCAAATTACCGCATACTTTTTCCCATTGCAACTTAATTTACTTAATGCTAATGCCTTTTATTTGTTATATAGGATTTTTTTTTTTACTCTTTAGATCTTTTTTGTATATATTTTTTAAAAAATATGGACCTCAAAGTATATTTTAGACTGAGTGAACTTGAAGTCAGAAGACTTCAAAGGTTTATATTTGTTGTCACTTACTGTCATTATGATTTTGGACAAATTACTTAAATTTCTCAAGCCTCAGTTTTCTTATTCATAAAACAAGGAGATTGAATTAGATGTCCCTTCTATTTTTGAATCTTTAATCCTATCTCAAAAAACCATAGGGTCAAAATGGAATAGAATTTCCCCTTGTTTTAGTGATGGTGACACTAACGTTTAGCAAAACCTAAATTACCCAATGTATCAGTGATAGAACTGAGGATAATAACTGTTTCTGAATATCCTATAGTTTCTATAGATTTCTTGGTTTGTCATCCAAGTTCCCCATCCTCCAAGTCTTCTAGGCAAATTTGCTGAATAATTCCCTCATATGCTTGTTCTACAATTCTCTCCAGTCTTTTAGCAACAAGCAGTTGGTAGGGTGGTACAGTTTAAAAGGGAATGTGTGCCAGTGCTCAGAGTTTGATAGCCCGTGTGTGCTTGTAGGCAGATCCACCCACAGGGGTGGGGGCTGCTTGTAGGGAATGTAACATGGGACTCAGCTGCAAAGGGCTGTTGATAATTGAATTAGCTGCCATCATTCTGCAGCTGCAGAGTCTCATTCTGAGTGACTTTGTGAACAAGAAAGCAGAGGAAAAGTCACCGTGTTGAGTGTGAAGTAGCTTTAAGAATGTGTTGTTTCTTCCTGTGAGGATTCTGTCAGCTTATGGGTTTTTCTTTCAGGTGATACATCTATATTCCCTATTGAATTCAGCATAGGGGAACCATCACTTATTTATTTTGCTCAAGGCTGTGGAGACAAATGGCCCAGAGAAACAAGGACACTGATATTCACCCAAAGTGACTCACCTTTGATGTATCAGTCTAACTGAACTAATGGATTTTTGCTTTCAGGGCAGCAGCTGGAACAAGGATTGGCTCCTGATATAGTTGCCTTGATGGCTAAATGTTCTAAGGATCCAGACTCAAGATTCTACTTTAAGTCCATTTCTGATAGCAATACCAATAATATTTATTAATATTTCTTAATAGCTTTGTATTTTACAAAGCACTTTCATCAAAATAATTCCTTAATATCATCATCTCTATTTGACTGATAATGCTTCTAAAGCTAAAAGGAATTGTATGATTTGCCCATGATCATACGGTAACATGGAAGAGCTGTGTCTCCAACCCTATACTTATCTTCCCACACTATTCTGCTTCTCTCTCTGCCCTAGCTTATCAAGTTCTTTCCCGCCCATCTCTCAAGAAATGTCAGAGAACAGATGGTTATGGCAAGGTCAAAATGACATCCAGAAGAAGTAATTTGGACAAAATTATGAAGTATTAGCTAGACAGTAGGATGGTGTAGGTGAGGAGTCAAAGGTCCTTTGGTGTGTTCATCTACTATGAAAAACAGATCACTTTAACCTTCTTTATTGTCTTCTGAGATATGAGATTTGATGAGATAATGTTTACATGAATAAAATAGATCTTAAGTGGTAATTACTATGAGAAAAATTTATATATCTAGGGAAATGTGCAAATTTCTGAAATAGTAGACAGTCTTTGGGACCTAAATAAAAAAATTATTATGATAGGAAAATTGAACTTTGATTACATGTATTTAATTTTGATTCTGTAATGTAATTGGGATGATCAGAAGAACTTCCTTTCCTGTCCTATCCCAATTTAGTGTGGTCTCTCCCACTGAATTGGGCATATTTGTTCTGTAATATTAAAGAATATATACTTTGATAGGATGCAACAATCCCTTATTGGTCTTTGATTGTGGATCTCTGTTGAAGGGATTAGTGACAAAACCAGAAAGAGTTGTCCATTCATTAACCTATAAGAAGAATTTAGGACAAACAACTTCTTACTTATGGAAAATGCCAGTGACTGGATTTCAGACCTATTATTTTGATTCTTTCCTTGAATATGGAGTGACTAAAGAGTGATCCTGAGATGTATATTTCTTACTATGGCATACATTTTTTGAACTCAAGAGTTTAGGAATTTTGAAGTAGGACACTGATTACAGAAGATGATTTCTACAAGTACTGCACTTCTTAGAAGAATAGAACAGTGTTACCAAGATTCAAATGCCAAATGAAACACTATGACTTTAGACCTGAAATGAAGGATCCTTCCCAGAACAGGTACTATGGGTCAGGGTCCATGTAGACCAGGATCAGTCTTGAAGGTGGTCTGATTTGGAGGAGTTCTCTGAAGGGATTTTATTATACTTTCTGTCTCATTATGTCCCATCTTCAGAAACCTAGGAAAAATTTAGGAACCTAAATGTAGTCCATATTTATGATGTATCTCCCCACAAACAGGATTAACATATAGAAAAAAATTATTCACTATACAAAGTAAATAGCAGATATACTGCAACTATTCATTATCTTTACTATAAAATTATTAAAACACATGTATTAACAAAAACTAAACTATTAACTACTTTGTGACCTTATTGAACAGATTATTTCATTTTCTCCTCTGATCTGTACTGCCTACACAATTCACAAATCCAGATCTTCTGACAAACTTTTCCTTAAAAAAGTTCTTGGTTGCAAGAATCCCCTTCTACTTAGAGACATCATCAAAATCTGGAACTCTCAAACTCTCCAGTTCATGAAGACTGTCTGGATTGGAATATTTGATCACATGTGTTCGAAGAAAGAAATATAAAGCAGAAGTTATGGATTTGAAATTGAACACTAGCTCACTTAGAGAAGTATATGTTCTTTCTGTCATGTATGTATATATTGTCACCACCATTTCTGGTAGTCTAAAGGAATGGTTGCCTGAGTCCTGACAAATATGTTCCAAAAAGAAAGAGGGGAGGGGGGAGAGGGAGAGAGAGAGAGAGAGAGAGAGAGAGAGGAGAGAGAGAGAAGAAGAAGAAGAAGGAGGAGGAGGAGAGGAGGAGGAGGAGGAGGAGGAGGAGAGGGGAGGAAGGAAGGAGAGGAAGGGAGGAGAGGATAGAGGAGAGAGGGAAGGTAGGGGAGAAGGGGAAAGAGACAGAGACAGACAGACAGACACAGAGACAGAAAGAATGAGAGAGAGAGAGAGAGAGAGAGAGAGAGAGAGAGAGAGAGAGAGAGAGAGAGAAGAGGGAAGAGGGGAGGGAGGGAGGAGAAGGAAGAGGAGAGAGGGAGAGTAGGGGAGAAGGGGAAAGAGACAGAGACAGACAGACAGACAGAGACAGACACAGAGAGACAGACACAGAGACAGAAAGAATGAAAGAGACAGAGAGAGACAGAGAGAGACAGAGAGAGAGAGAGAGAGAGAGAGACAATGAGACAGACACAGAAAGACAGACACAGAAAGACAGACAGAAAGAATGAGAGAGACACACAGAGACAGAGAGATAGACAGAGAGAGAGAATGAAAGATAAGGAGACAGAGAGAATGAGAGTGTGTTCTTTTTCCTTAGTTCATGTTACAGGCTTCTGGCTCAGGAATCAAACATCTTTAACACAATCTCACATTCCTGGGGACCAATAAAAGACTATTATGTCATCTCAAAGCCCAAATCCTTTATTGCTGAGCTAGAGCATATCTTCCCATGGGGCCCAGTTCAAAGTGAGGTGCCCCAGCTCAGCAGATCAGGAGACAACGCTGATTCCTCCTATTATATTAGCAAAGGCCAACCAAATGACCTTGAATTTGTGAGCATATTGGGTCAAATAACATATAACAAAACTGTAGCAAAGTTTCATCTATATAATCAAATACACAAAGGCTCTCAGAGTGACCTCAAAAATGTCTCAAGACAAAATTCTCCAGTCAAGTTAGCAAAGGTTTTTTTTGGGGGGGAGGGAGGAAAGGGGCACTGAGGTGAGGGGAGGTAGGATAATGAACATCATGAGCGTATTTCATATACAGAAGATTTAGAAGAGATAGGACCTTGGTCATGACCCCCATTAAAGCTGGCAGCTCAGCCACACAAATATGATGTGCTGATGAGCGCATGAAAAGGAAGAAGCCACTGAGGAGACATTCCATGTAAATAACTGCACAGTCACCAACTTAGTTTCAACAGAAATAGCTCCATTATTTAGAAAGGGATAGTTCTCTGTGACCTTCAAAAAACTATGGGCTCATCAATATATGATTCATTCCTAAATCAACTCATGAGTTATAATGATGATAGATTAGATTATGGTTCCTATTAATTAGAAATGTTATTTGAAAATCATGTGCCATTTACATTTTTAAAGGGAAAATCTATAGAACTGGGAATATAAACTGGCCCAAAGGCCAAATCCCTTGTTTTTAGTTAAGATCCCAGAGCTAAGAATAGTTTTTACTTTTAAAAATACAATAAAAATTTATATTTTTAAAAATATAAAACTATTCTTAGTTCTTAGATAAATTAAAAACAAGTGGGTGGGTCAGAATTAGCTACCTAATTTTATTTGTAAAATAGACAGTCATTCTACAACTCAAAAGTTATTGGACATCTACCATGGATAAGTGGAAGAGATGACATTCAAACACTCCTATTTTCTGACTGACTTCCCACTCTACTATGCTGTCTTGAGCTAGACTTTTTGATAGGTAATATGGAGTAAGATTAAAGGAACAAGACATAACTAGTGACTTCCTCCAAAGAGGACATGGTCAATATTGAGGCCATTTTCTTTTTTGGGGCTCAATATGCTCTTGAACATGATTTACTTCAGAATGATCTTTAAATAAAGCTTATAGAAAGTTTTCATCTCAGGTCCTGTAATGTAGGTAAGAGTACTCAGAATGATAAAAAATATACATCAGGGAGGATAGCTTTTATTTCATAGAAAACCATAGACAGTCAAAGGACTGAAAGGAATCTATAAACAAAATTTAAAATGTTTAAAACATTAAACCCAGAAATATCCCTTGGAAGCAGTAATTTTTTGTGACATTTGGACAAACAAAACTTCTTTCCCTTTGGACCTACCTTGCCTGCATCACTAACTGAAATAGAAGGTAATGAAAAGATCTTGATCCTTTGTTTTCCAAATCACATCTTTTAGGGGATGTAAGGATAATTTTCTTTTTCCAAAAAACACACAATTCAGAAGTAGATGATCCTCTTCTCTCTCCAATAAGGGTGAGATGCAGAATAAAGTCAAAATTTGAATTCAAAATTAGAGTAACTATATATCCAAGACTTTGCAAACTGATGAGTGCCTTCTTAATTAGAAGGAATTGAAAAGCTTTTCGCGAGAAAGAAAAACTACTCATAGGTGCAGCTTTAAGAGAAAATGAATTGAATTTTTTTCAGGAGATCCAGTAATAATAATAACAACAATAATAATGTGCTTCCAATAGCAATATCTTTGACAAGCATGATGCACTTAAAAGTCATCCCACACTGAAGTAATGCCTAGGATTGTGGAGTATTTCTGTATATATGTCTAAAAATAATATGACTATTATAAAGTCATAACTTATAAGACATTACTTAGAAGTTGCAACTTTTGCAGAAATTATCTGCTTGCATATATAAATAGGTTTTGTATGTTTTTCTTGTTAAAAAAGCAGTGGGTTCCTTGATTCAGTGTAGAAGTTGGATGATTCCACACTGGATATATGTGGATATATTGGACTAAATTAGGTTGCTTCTGAGGTTCCTTTGAATATTAAATTTCTGTGATTCTCCTAGATCTTTTCAATCTCTCTCATGTAAATCCTAAACCACTTACTTATTCAAGGATTAACTCAAATTCTTACTCCTTCATGAAAGCCATCCAAGTATAAGCTACTTTGGAAGTCTTCAAGCAAAAATGGTAAGCTTTTTTCAGGGACACTGTAAAAGGAATTTCTATTAAGGTGTGAGCTAGACTTGATTCTATTGGTTCCTTCCAATGCCAAATACTGAAATTTTGTGATTTTGTGAACCTAGCTCCTTGAATCTTACTTCCTATTATGACATGATATTCATATTCATTTATGCCTTCATATTACTAGTTATTTTTCTATGATTTTTTTTTTTTACCAAATGTAGTATAAGCTTATATTTTACAAGGAAAGGGGATTTACTTTAGGTGGGGCTAGCCGGCCCTTTAATTTGAGTATCTTTCTTCTATAGAGTATAGATACATAAGCATATAGTTACTTGAATTCTGAATTCAGTAAGAGAAAATCAGAATGGATTTTGAAATAATTTATCAGCTATCTTAAATATTTATTGAGGTCCTGGGGGCTGTTCCATCTTGGCTATTCCCTGGCCTATAACCTGCTAATACCTTAACTTGACTGTAGACATGGATACATAATGCATCTTTGAAGTTTCAAAAGCATTATTTTTCAAGGCACTATTTCCAATTGATCTTCTTATCAAAATGAAACCCACCCTCCTTTCTCAACACATGAAAATTATGTGTTATTTGAATATAATGTTCTTATTGAGTGTTAATTGCATGCAGCTACAGATTTAGCTTTAAAGAAGTGATATAAAGATAGTGTCAAAATGATAACAGCTTAGTTCTTCTCTCCCATTGTATATGTGTTAATTTATGAAGTGGATCAGCAGTAACTTTAAAACCTTTAAAAAAATTTTTTTTGGTGGTTACTTGGTAATAAGAACGACACAGGAAAGGTGCAGATATGCAGATCGCCAATTAAATTTTTCTAATCAAAAGTGAGCATGTCTGTACCCCAGGCACAGGGGTGTATGTTGATGAAATTGTTTAACACTGTTGGGTTTGGCTCACCTCAATTTGCTGAGCTTTCACAGTTAGCAGGAGATAAAAATGGAATCCAAGGAAAATTTCATTTGGCAAGCTCAGTATTGCCTGTATTTTGTTTGTCTTAACATGCACATTCTATTTTGTGAAGGCAGATGTTCTTTGGTGCTAAAGTGTAAGTTTCATAATGTATTATTAATACTTATGATGGTATTAATAATGATTATTTTCACAATAATTTGAATTCCCTTTTTGTAACATTCCAGGAAAAGAGAGTGTGGGTGCCACCATAGCTAAAACATTTATTTATTGTACATTAGATAACAGATTTAAAGTTGGAGGGGATCTTGGAGGTTATCTATTTTGTAGAGGTGGATTCTGAAGTGACATTCAAGATCACACAAGTAGTAAATAAAAGAGCCAGGTTTTGAAACTGTATCTCAAGTAATCTTTCCATTATGACCATTCAAAAAAACAAAAAACAGGGTTTTCTTTGAAATGTAGTAGCATTTCATTAATTTACAACTATTTGTCATACATCAAACAGCACTTTGTGGATTTTTATCTTATCTTGATTGGAAGCAGGTCTTCACCTCTAGATCATGTTGCCTCCAGACTCTTAATGCTCCTTTCTAGCTGTTTTTCTAAGTTGGTGCCTGCAGAGCAAGGTGCCTTCTTTACCCTATGCTTTCTACCCACCTGGACTCTGATTCTGGGTTTCTGAGCTTTAATAAGTGAACTTTTCCCTTATCTCATTAAAGCTCCTTCCACTTTCACTTACTTTCTGAACATTTCCAAACTATGCTACTCTTTACTAACATTTCTATTAAAATATAAATTCCTTACAGGTAGGTACCATTTTCCTTTTTCATACTTTTAGCCCCAGAATTTAACACAATGGTAGGAACATTTCTAGAAACATAGAAAGCACTTAATAAATCTTTATCATTATCATTAATTGATTCATAGCTCAGAGTGAAGTTAATTAATGTCACATTTCTGTGAAGGAAAAATTTGAAGAAAAAATGACCATAAACAAATTTTGAGGAGAAAGCTTAGTCTACTTAAAAGAATAAATTTCCAAGTCCTTTAGAAATTTTTGTTTGCATAAACAATATTACTGCCAGCATTGTTAACAAGTTTTTTTTTTTTTATCTTGCAAGTATAAGGGTATTGTATTAAGGGAAAGGAATATAAAGAATGATAAGGCATTACCTAGTCCTCAAGTCTCATTTGTTTTCTATACTCACTGGGCCTACAATCTAGTTTGATGTATTGTATTTACTTGAACATAAAGCTTTCTTTAAAAATATTGCATAATCCCAGCTGTTCAGTATTCAAAATAGCCTCATTAGTCCAAAGGTTTTACTTCAAGTAAAAATACACTTATTATATAATAATCCACTTAACAAATATTAGTTAAGTATATATTAATAAAAACATATAATTTAGGTATAATTCTATGCCAGGTGCTGGGGAAGGTATAAAGATAAATGAGACATAGTTTCTACTTTCAAATGTCTTACTGTCTAATAGAAAAGGCAAATATGCAGCTATAGAAAAATATAATAAAAGTTAGGAGATGATAAATATTCTAATAATGGGAATACAAATTGTTGTTAGATCAGAAGAGAGAATGATCTCTCTGAGGACAAATCATGCGCTGGGATCTGATTTTCTAGCTGCTTCAAGTCCCTGGCCTTCTCAGTAATTTTATTGTCTCCTTTCTTCATGTGGCAAGACCTACTCAAAGTGGACCGTAAGAAATAGACCCATATGTGCAAAAATGTTTGTGGTAGCCCTTTTTGTAGTAGCAAGAAACTGGAAACTGACTGGGTGCCCATCAGTTGGAGAATGGCTGAGTATATGAATATTATGGAATACTGTTGTTCTATAAGAAACGACCAGCAGGATGATTTCAGAGAGACCTGGAGAGACTTACATGAACTGATGTTAAGTGAAGTGAGCAGTACCAGAAGATCAGTGTACATGACAACAGCAAGATATACGATGATTAAATTTGATGGATGTGACTCTTTTCAACAATGAGATGATTCAGGCCAGTTCTAATGGTCTCGTGATGGAGAGAGGCGTCTGCACCCAGAGAGAAACTGTGGGGACCAAGTGTAGATCACAATGTAGTATTTTCACTTTTTTGTTGTTTGTTTGCATTTTTTCCTTTCTCATTTTTCCCCTTTTGATCTCATTTTTCTTGTGTAGCATGATAATTGTGGAAATTGTGTAGAAGAATTACACATATTTAACATATATTGGATTACTTGCTGTCTGGGGAAGAGGAGGGGGAAAAGGGAGGGAAAATTTTAGAACACAAGGTTTTTCAAGTGTTAAACTTGTTGAAAACTAAATATGCATATGTTTTGAAATAAAAAGTTTTAATAATAATAAAAAAAGAAAAAAAACTTAAGTAGACTCTAAAATATTACTGCTCTTGGGACAGAAGAGAGCAGCTCATTGAGATAGGGCCAAATCTCCTTCCCTACTCATCTTTCAGAATGATGGTTATTATTCCTTATCCTCTTTCCCAGTTTACCTGAAATACCTAGGAGACAACTGAGTTGCTTTCTTAATGAGAACTGTTATTCAATCATCTTCCCTACTAACTATCTATACTTCACCTGAGCACTACCTCAGCCTTACTGCTAGGCTCTATCTTGGTCCTTTTTTTTTTTCTTAGACAGGTAGTTCTCTGATTGTACTTTCAATATATCCAAGGTAACCTTTCAGAAGATTCATGAAGTGAAAACTAAAAAATTAACTAAAAAACTAAAAAATTTAAATTTAATCTTATTATGAAATTAGTTTTTACTTCATGAAAACTAATTTCATAATAAAATTAAAATTTAATTTTTAATATTGTAAATATTGTCAAATATTGTAAATATATAAATAGATATAGTCCACATAAACAAAAGTTCTTTGGAGGGACAGTGACAATTTTTAAGAATGTAAAATTGTCCTGAGACCAAAAAGTTGGAGAAAAGTTGGCTTAGGTGATAATAGGGTCACCATTTTAGAGCAATGAAGAAACTTAGAGGCCATCTAATTGAGCTCCTCATTTTATAGCTGAAGAAACTGAGGTATAAAGAGATGAAAAACTTGCCCAAAGTCTCAAAAGTAGACAATGGGAATTCTAATTTAGGCTTGGCAAGTGCTCTCAGAAGCCATTTACATTTCCCTTCCTTTGGACAAATTGGACAAAGGCATTTCGATCCTATTTTAGCAGCAATTCTAACTTTTAAACTCATATTACCAGTTGTATACAACCCTTTGTAAAACATTTTACAGGTTAAAAAATAACAAATAAAAATTAGATCATTGTCTACAATTCTGTTTCCTGGATAGTACATACATATCTTTAGTACCAGAGAAATAACTTTTTGGCCTTGGTTACAGTTGAATGAAATAAAGAGTTGAAAAAATACATACTTTTGGATTTTCTCTTCACTCTCCACTGCTTTCTTTTCTTTGACTGACTTGATCCAATTTAGGTATTTTAGGTGATTGAGGCGGGGGACTCCAAGCATGTAACTACTCAACCTGAAATATTCAAAAGGTCAAAAGCAACAATTAGACCTAGTGAAAATGAAAGAATATTATTAAAATTCTGATAGGGAAAATCTTTGAACAAAGATTTTTTTTTTAAGAGAGCAGAAAATGTTTGAACTAGCATCATTATCATGACAATGGGATATGTTCTCTCTCTGGGAGCTAAGTGCACATAGAAGACAATAGGCCCTCATGATTGTAGCCAGAAAAGGAAATAATATTAATTTGACCCAATTTTTTCCTACTTTCTAAGATAGATCCTATCCTTCATCTATTTGCAGACTTGATCAAGCACCCACAGGTTTTCTAAAGACATCCTAAGAATGATTTGTGAATTTGGAATTATATCCCAATAACTATAGGATAGAGGCTACCTAGCCTTATTTCTCAGGTTTTTTTTTTTTTTTTTTTTTTTGCCTGTCCTCCGTCATGTTGTTCCACCCTACACTCTCAACCACAGGCATTTGAGAGTATGCAAATATGCGAGCACACAAATACTTTTCAGCAATTATGCCATATGTTTATTAGTGGAAGTCTGAGGTAAAGGGAGAAATATCTCCTCTCTGAGTTCATGTGATAGTTATTATTATTCAGTCATCTTTCAGTACCGTCTTATTCTTCATGATCTCACTAGGGATTTTCTTGGTAAAGATACTGGAATGATTTTCCATTTCTTTTTCCATATCATTTTATGGATGAGTATGGATGTATTACTGAGGCAAACAGAGTTAAGTGATTTGCCCAGTCAGTGGGTCTAAAGCAAGATTTGAAATCAAAAAGAAGAATCTTCCTGACTCCAAGCACTGCACTCTAGCCACAGAGCCAGCTAGCTGCCTTCATGTGATGGGTAACTGCTACCAAATATACTTTTTGTCACAATGTAGAAATTATGGAGACAATAGCCTAGGTTTTATTATTATGCTATAGCATACTCAAAGAAAACCTGAACAATGTTAGAATTCTAACAAGGCTTTTTTTAAATTAGCAAAATTACATCAGAGTGACAAATAATTCATTTATACATTGTATGCTTCTATAAAGCATTAAAAGTTAAAGAATAGATCCACAACCTCATGCTTCCTTCAATATCATAAGTTGAACATAGTTAAACAGTCATAATCTCCTAGAAAAACATCCCTTAGAAAAACAAACTTTGTCAAGCAAAGTCTATATGTAAACCAAATCAAGTTACATAATAAACTACATTTAGAAGATTCCCAATTGATTGAGGAGGAACATTTACATTTGCCAGGGATAGTTGTTATTTTTTTCTCTGACTTCTTGCCTAAAGGATGACAAGGCTCTAAATAAATTTTTTACATCCTCTGGCACAGCCTTTGTTGCAAGGATGTTAACTCTTAAGACAGACTTTGTTAATCAAAGATTGCAGAATTTCTCTGAATCTTGAATAATAAAAAATTTCCATGACAGATATTCTATTTCCATAAGATATATATGAAACTTGAACCCCTAAATAGAAAGGAGTCTACATCTACCAGAAGATTGTTCCCTATGAGAGTATTCTAAACTGAGGTTACCTTGATTTTCTATATGCTAAGGATAAATTGGCCCGAGAATAAAGAAAACTGATTTGGGGTGCTTTATGTTGATATTGGGATCACAAAATCAGTTCAATGACTCAGGGAAACATCTTCATTTTTATCCTTATCTGCTCCATAAGCCTTCAAATCTAATAAATTTTTTGGTCTTGTCAATTTTACTTTAACAAATCTTCTCTCATCCCTCCTTTTTATTCACATAATTGCCACTGTTTCACCCAGACCATCATTATCTCATCTGGATTGACCTCGCTTCCACCAATTCTCTTGTCTCCAATGAATTGCCCACATAGCAGTCATATGAATAATTCCTAAAGTACAGTCTGATCATATTATTTCTCAGCTCCACAAATTTCAGGCACTCTCTTGCCTCCAAGATAAAATATAAATTCTTCATTCCCCCATTAAAATGTATCTTGCACAATAAGTCAATCAACAAACATTTATTAATCACTATATTTCAGATAATGTGCTAAATGCTTTAAGTCATGAAATAAGCCATAGAAGTTCTATTCCATTCCAATTTGCCTCCCTGCTTTTTCCCCAAGCATATCTTATATACGTTTTAAGCCTGAAAGTGTTATATAAATGTAAATCATTTCCTTTTTCCCAAATAGACCAATAAGGTTGATGGAGGAAAGGGATGAAGTCAACTAAATTTGGTCTGTGCCTAGTACAATGATCTAGATATAGCAGGAACCTAATAAATGTTTATTGAATTAAATTAAAAATAACAGTTATAAGGAACTTTAGAAGAAGTCATATCCAATTCTCTCATTTTACAAATGAAAAAAATGAAGCATAAAGAGATGAGGTGAATTGCCCAACATCATACAGTTAGAAAACTGGATTTGAATTCTGGTCTTTGATACAAAATCTAATGCTTTTTTTCCCTTTATCATACCACAACCAGTAATAATATCTACCATTTACAAAGGCCTTCACGATTTACAAAGTGCATCAGATACATAGTCTTATTCGATTGTCAGTCATAACCATATGAGATTATGACCTTCATTTTAAAGGTTCAGATAAGCTATAAGGCTTGCCTATAGTCACACAGCTATTAAGTCATAAAGACAGGATATCAAACCCATTCTCTCCAACTTTTAATTCAATTCTCTACTTACTGTATTATTTTTTCTCTCAGTAAATTGTCCCAATCATTGTCTGTGTCTGTGACAGTTGCTATCTATTTTGATATAGGATATTTCACTTATAAAAATGTGATGGCAAATTAAAACTAAATTTTTTCTAAGAATCCTTTGATGATTTCAGTATATCTCTGAATATAATTGCAGATATCTTGGAATGTCACAAAATGATTTGGATTCACTTAGAGTTAGAACTCACATACAGTTCTGACAAGATCACTTCTGAGTCTTATACCATTGACTTAGTGCAGCTATATCTTTTCATTCCCAGCACTCCATAGTGAGAGAGATGTGTGTATGAGTGTGTTGTTGTTGTTGTTTCAGTCCTGTGAGACTCTTTGTGTTTCCCATTTGGGATTTTCTTGGCAAAAATGCTGGAGTAGTTTGCCATTTCCTTCTCCAGCTCATTTTATAGATGAAGAAAATAAGGTAAACAGGGTTAAGTGACTAGCCCAAAGTCACACAACTATTATCTAAACCAGATTTGAACTTAGGTTTTCCTGACCCCAACCTGGGTACTCTATACCTCTGTGTCTCTTAGCTGTCCGTGTGTGTGTGTGTGTGTGTGTGTGTGTGTGTGTGTGTTATTTTTAGTTCCCCGAAGTAACTGATTACAATTTCTTAGAAAATTTGTTTGTTTTTTATTTTTGCAATTTCCTAGAAAATTGTCATTTGAGCTTGAAACTTTCATTTTAAAGCTTTTTGGAAGAGTATACTGCTTGGGAAAGAATGAGAATATAATGAATTTATCTATCTTTGCTCTTTGACAGTAACTCCTAAATGCCCTCTCTTTCTTCTCCTTCCTCCTTCCTCTACCACCTCCAATGCTGCTCTCTGTTACTATGTAAAAATCAGTGGAGCTACAAACAGACTCTGGAATGACTCCTCAAAAGAAATATCTGGTTATATTTGAATCCACTCCATCTGGGACTATTTTGACAAAATTGATTTGAATATGTCCAGTTGGACAACTTGCTAACTTGAAAAAAAGAGAGAGAGAATGAATTCAATGAATCACATACACTTCTAACTGTTAAAACGAGCCTTTTAATTTGATTCTCAATCCTTTAAATTGCATGGTCTGGAGGACTGTTTTTTTTTTTCCCTTTCCCCTTGCCTTGGCTTCCCTTGGCTTCAAAAGGCGTGCTCTGCTGAGATCAGCTTAATAGAAAATAGAATAAGAACAGAAACATCTCTAGAGAACATTGTTTGTACACTTCCTACAATGTACACTTCATAGAAGTACTCACAGCAAGACTGGCGATAGATACCTATGGTAGAAACCCACTGAATACATCCCCTTTTCTATTCTTTCTCCTTGGCAGCAGATCAAGGAACCCAAATGTCCAAATGTATGTGTACTTAATAGGAATAGTTAAAATTATGTTTCAATCAGACATTCTTAACCTTGGAGCCCTAGATAGATTTCAGAGGGTTTGAAGTAGGCTAGGAAAAAAATTACATCTTTTATTTCAATATAATTTTTTCTCTTGTAATTCTATATGTTTTATTTTAAGCACTTACAAATTCTGAGGAGTCAATAAGCTTTACTAGATTGCCAATGGTTCCATGACACAAAACTTTAAAGAATTTTTTTATGTCTTTCTCGACTCTTCTTCATTTCCCAATTAAAAGAATGAATTCTCCTGTTCTTTGTGAATTTCAGAACCAAAGAACTGTCTTCTGCCTCTTCCTGTTCTGAGCAAAAAAGTCAGTATTCCCCAGAAGAGAAAAAAGAAAAAAATCAGTATTTTATAAGTCAGTAGACTTATTTTGAAGTAGAATTTTGACTAGCCTCTAATATTCAGTTTAAAATTATTTCTTTGTCCAAGTGATACTTGGAACACTCCTTAAATATGAAAAGAAACTGTATTAATTGGTCTTTGTGTTTCCAGTCACCCATGAGGATATATGAATATAACAGAAATTTTGAAAAATTGGTTATTATAAATTTAAAATATACCTCTTACAGGACAGTAATTCCAGGATGGCCACAAACATACTCATACATTGTGACAGAACTGAGTAAATGTTCTGAATACCAGGTAACTGAGAAAATCAAGAATAGAAAATTATCCACCTGGGACCATTTGTCCTACAAAAGTGCAGTTAACCTTGTCCCCAAAAGCTTAAAGGATCTGGGACATCTCTTATTAGGGAAGCAAAGGTGAATAAAATTTGTCTATTTCAAACCGTCCAATTGCACAAACAGAATTTGTGTTTCAAATGGGATTTCAGTGAATAAAGAACAAAAAGGGCATTATCTGATGAAGCTGATTCTAGCCATTTGGCATATTCTTTGTTAAAGTATAAAGATGCTTAGAGAAATTATAAAAAAGGAGAGCACCCTCAGAAGGAATAGGAAAACAAAAATGGATTGGGGTATGAGAAAGAAAAGACCAAAGAAAGAAATGAGATGGGATATGTAAAGAATGTCCAAAGCCTGGTCTTTGTTATGTATTCATTAAATTGAGTAAATCTTTGTTATATTTTATTTATATTCAATAAATTCAATTCAGCTACCATTTATTAAACATATACTATAGGTAAGATACTGTTTGAAAGACTGGAGAAAACAGAATAATTGTTCATTCATAATGTCTACAATTATTCAAAGTGCTTTCCTTACAAAACCATGGCAAGATAATGAAGAAAAAACTTATCCATCCTGTAGAAATAGATAGTACACCCCCCTTCCCCCCACACCTCTCTTCATTTTACAAAGAACTTTTGAGAGGTCATATGTTCATTGGCAGATGTATTTTATTTGAGTATATATGTTCTCTTTCTTACATCTCTGTTGTATATAAGCTTGGCACACCTATTGTCTCTCATATTTGGGAGACAGTGGATGAGCTGACTCCTCAAGACCCTTTTCAGTCCCATGTTAATTACAATTGCTAATAAAAGTAAACCTATTGAAAATGTATTTTTTTAAACAAAGTTAATTTTAGCCAATGGAGGTAATGAGTATTGTATTATAGTACAATATAACCAAATTAAAAAAAAAAAAGGAAATAAGAGATTTTTTTCCCCAACTGTTTTCCTTCTGGGATAAAAGTCCTGGGTAAAACGCTGTAAAATGCAATGGTGTTACAAGTATGATGTACTCACATTGTGAAAAGCCCCAGGGGACACAGAAAACATTGAACTTATATATTTGGGAAACATGGTATAGGAGAAAAACAAAAATGTAGATTAGTATAGCAGACAAAATGCTGACTGGGGAATCAGGGACAACTGTTTTCAAATCTCCATGGCTTAACATCTGAGCTTCATTTTCCCCATTTCTAAAATGGAGACAATAATATTACTTCCTCAGAGGGTTATGAGGATGAAATGAAATAATATAGGCAAAATGCATTTCAATCTTCAAAGTACTATACAGTGTTGTTTCAAAAGTCTTAGCGCAGTTTTAAGTATTAGCTGCCTATTAGCTACTTTTGTAACGCCTTGTATAAACATTTCCTAATAAACAAGTTATTAGGAAACATGTAGGTTTGAGAGACAAGAATCCAATTCAAACCACAACTCTATCACTGAGACTTTGAAAAATATTCTTTGACAATGCCTTAGGTTCTTCCTGTGTTAAATGACAGCTTGGATAGATGATCTCCAAGCCCCCCCGCCCTATTCAAGCTTTAGCAATCTAGGAAGAGAAAATTCAAAAGTTAGGAGCATGAAATCAGGATCTGGTCAGGCAAGAGTATATGGAGAAAGCCTGCAAACTAGGTCTTGAGCTGGCTGAGTTGCTGCAGCTATCTTAGTCTCTAGTCTATTAATCAGGTAGAAAATTATTACTGCAAAAGGTATAAATGAAGGAGAAAGGACAGATTGTTTGGATACAAGTTGTTATGCTGTGAATTCTTTTTTTTTAAAAGCCAGTGGTATTAGCTTAAATTCTTGTGATGTCATTTCTGCACAAAACAAAACAAAACAATCAAATTTAGTACAATCCACAATCTATAACCATGGGGAATCTTTATCATTCCTGGTCATCTAGCCTCAGTTGGAAGATTTTAAAGGGGACTCAATTAACCATCTATTTCATCTTTTTTTTTTTTTTTTTTTTTTTTTTTTGTAATAGATGAATAAATAGAGGCATGGCAAGCTAAGTGATTTACCTAGAGTGACAGAGATAGTTCCTAGTCCCTTCTTTTATTGATCCTCTTATGACATGACTTTCTCTGAACATTTTTTAATTTGGAGAGGTTTTGTTTTTGATTTTCTTTTTAGTTACAAATTTTCTACTTTCCTCTCTCCCTGTACATTTCCACTACCTATTAGGAAAACAAGAAATATGATACCCTTATCATAAGAAATTTTGCAAAATGCATTTCCACATTAGGTATATTGCCAAAAACAACACAAAAAGTAAATAAAAGGGAAAAAAGTTTGCTTCCATATGGGGTATTTATTCCTTGTGTTCTCTTTCTGGATGGAGGATATCATATGTTTTATAGAATTGCCTTTAAAAATGAATTTTGGTTTTTGTATTGATCAGAGTTGCTTCTGAGTTTTTCTTAACATTTTGCAGTTTATCATTCAAACAGTCGATTGTGATTTCCGTGAGATTAAGGACAGGCTTTGTTGTTTGGAGGGATGGTAAAATGATGGTAGAGGGTAGGAGGGCTTTATTTGTATCCCTAATGCTTAGTGTAAATGCCTGGAGCATAGTGGGTACCTAATAAATGCTTATTGATTGATTGCTTGTGAAAATCTTTCTAAAATCATGGTATTCAGAGCTAGCTACAATAGAGCAGGTACAGAGATCCTTTAATTTCCTTATTTCTAGAATCTATGGTTCTCTTAATGAAATTTTTTTTAGCTGCCATATTATTTGACTTGTCATATCACATTTGCAGTTCACTGCAGAAAATTTCCAGAAGTGTGCACGATGCACACACACACACACACACACACACACACCCCAGTTGACATTTCCAGAAGATCAGGCCATAACTTTTTTCATATCCACTTCTGAAGTACAGTTGATTCTTGGGATGAAGGTAAGGGTGAAGTGTTCAGGTCTGTGACTACATCTAATACAGATAATCATTGTTAGTGTGTACATTTGAGGAGAAAGGGAAAAGGGGACCATGGCACCTCTCAAAAGATAGTAAGGGATGAATTTGAGATATCTGACCAGTTCATTTTCCTTCTGAGATAGATATCTTTGAGAAAACTTTCTTAATATAAAATCATAAAGTTCCTTCTCTCCTCAAGTCCATTAATATTCTGATTCTTTCAGTCCTGCTTTTGAAATAATTTATAGTAAAAAATGAAATGATTCATTTTAGCTACAACCAATTTTTTTTAATCTCACTCCTATGACTTCTTTGAAAGTAATGTGCATGGATATTGTCTTTTTGACATTTTGACATTTTGTTTATAAGGGATTTGACAATTCTGGTACTTGGTTATTAGTTCTCCATGACCTGAAATCTTCCAGGTGAAACTTGAGGAGGAATTATAGCAATTCTGGAGTGTTAGGAATTGAAATAATGCCTTTAAATAAACAAAAAAAAAGGATGAATAAATGTGTATATAAATAAATATGCAATACATATTTATATATATACAATTACACACAATTTTATGTGCATAAGTCTAAATGTATATATGCATATGTATAGAAATATGCACACATGTATATAGAGATAGATAGATTCATCTATTCTATGTAGTATATCTATCTCTATCTATCTATCTATATATATATGTTGTTCTTTAGACATTTCAGTCATGTCCAAATCTTCATGACCTCATTTAGAATTTTTTTGTCTGAGACATTGGAGTGGTATTCTACTTCATTTTATTCAGCTCATTTTACAGATAAGGAAATTGAGGCAAACTTTAAGTTTAATTTAAAGTAACTTGCCAGACTAACATAGTAAGTATCTGAGACCTCATTTAAATGAAGGTTTTCCTAATTCCAGATCTGGTCTTTTGTCCACTGTACGACCTACTTGCCCTATACATACACACATACACACATATACACACACATATGTATATATAATGGGTGATTTTTCTTGTTTCCAGAGTGAAGACAGACCTTGGCTGGCCTAAAGGAGATAACATATTTTCCCCTCTATTGCCATGGATAGTCACTGACTGATAGCCCATAATCAGGTTAAATATATGATTTAATGAAATCGATGTTTGATTCTCAGGAGTCCTTTTTATTATAGAAATCTAATTAGAATTTAGTTTAATTGCTGAGTGCAGTGTCAAGTAATTCTCAGAACAGAACCCATCAAAATTCTTAGTTTAAAAAAGAACCCCCAAACATTCACTCATCATACCCAAAGAAGCTCATCTCACATAATTTGTGATATAATGAGCTAAATTGCTATGTACTAATAACCCAGTGTTATCTTTCTCTCCCCCTAAAAAAGAACAATTGCTTTTACCTTAAAAGATGATTTACCTAGTCTTTTTTTTTTTCCAGTATCCATTATCTATTATCCAGAATAGTTCCTAGTCCTATTTATTATTGGATTAATCCCCATTCTTAAAAGAGGCAATTAACTAGTTACCACACCATGCTGTTTGCTCTCTGGCTATCCTACTTATTTCCCTTCAACAAGAACTCAATTCCCTTCTTGGATCCTTTATCTCTGAGAGTTGAATTCATGGCTTATCTAACAAAGGTCCAGACCCTTCATGTCATTTCCTAGCCTTCACCCTAGTATGTCACCCAGAACATATCTTGCTCTCTCCATATTTTTATCACATTATGTAATATCTGGTTTCCTTCAAGTCCTCACTAAAATCCCACCTTTTATTTTCTCCAGCCCTCTCAATTCCAATATCTCTACTCTGTCATTTCTCCCCCTATCAATCAATTTTGTACACAGCTTGCTTTGTATATATTTGTTTTCATGTTGTCTTTCCCATTAAATTATAAGCTTCTTGAAGGTAAGGATTGTCTTTTGTGTCTTTTTGTAAACCCATTGCTTAGCACAATTCCTGACACATAGTAGGTATTTAATAAATAACTAGTTATTTATGAGCTGATGAACATGCATATATCCGGAGATGCTATAGCATAGCTATCTATGTTGAAGTATGGTCAAAAGGTCTGATATGTAAATTAGTTTCCATCCCATTTGGAGTATATGAGAACTCCCTGGCTTATAAACATCAGCCTTGTGCTATGTCTTTCCACTTTAATAGACAATCTACAGATTTACAAATATTACTTCTGTATGTATTTTTGAAGAGTGGGAGAAAAGAAAAATCTAGTTCTATTACAAATTATTCCTCTATGTGGTCATCATTTCCTTTTTTAAGTGTTCAGCAACTATTCTTTAAATAATTTTTATCCATAGAAACACAGAGAAAAAGTGTGAATCCCAAACTAGCCCATGAAAGCTTGGATAGCACACAATATAGCTGAAAGATTATGGAGAGAAGAGCAGGAAAGGGAAGAAAAAAGACAGGACAGGATGATCCAATAGGACAGAGATCAACTCAAAAAGGCAAATCAAAGAGTCTCATAATAACAGCTTGCAATTAGATAGTACTCTGAAGTTTAGATATCAATGCAGTGACTATATAGACATCTCTCTCACAGCAACCTAATAAATTATAAATGTTTTAATCTTCAATTTATAAATAAAGATAAATTATAATCTGTAATGGTAAAGATTTTCCATATCAACAAAATCATAGGATTTTACTGTATTGACATGTTGACAAATGAGTCACAAATTTTAAGTTTGGAAGGAACTGAAAAACCCTCTAGATAAAACTATACTTAAATAAGAATCCTCTATTACATAGCCACTATTTCATCATCTAATTTTTGCTTGAAGATGTCTAAAGAGGGAAAAGCCAATATCAACAAGATCAGTTATTACATTTGAGATGATTCTAATGAATGGTTAAAAACTTTTTTCCTTATATCAAACTGATGTTTGTCTCTGCAAATTGTTCATTGTTCTGCTTTCTAGGATCAAACAGAAACTGAAGCAGAAAGTCTATCACATAGCTAATAAATAGTGTTGGAATTCAAACTTAGATCTTGACTCCAAACATAATCAGCTGTGTTCCAATTTTCTCCTCCCAGTGTTGAAATTGTATTTTGGAAGTGCTAGTGGGGAGACAGCACCAATTTTCTGGCAAAATATATTGAGTGTGTTTTACAACTGGATGACCAGCTTTGGGAAATTGAGAATGATCTATAACTGATCCCTAATAAATGACAATGAATGACGAGAGTGATATATTTATTAAAGCCTCTTGCCACCTGTTGCTTTTTAAAAAATTGTTTTTCTTGGATTAAAAAATTCCATTGTTCAAAAAGAATCAACTTCCTTTATTTCTTGTTATTATTGCTGGACAGTTTAAGCTGTCTGAAGCTGAACTTCAGTATATTATGGTATTCTTTTTTCCAGGTAATATTTTAGGATCATTTAGTTAAATTAAATTAAAATTACATGGTCATGGTTGGAGGAAAGATGACAGTATACAAACAAGGTGATTAAGAGTGACAATTTTTAAAACTTTTGGAAACATGACTTTGTAGAACAGAAAAATATGACCCTTATCACAACTAACTTCCCCCCCCCATCTCTCTCTTACACATAAGAAATTAAAGTTTACAAAGCACTTTACTTGCAAACTTATGAGATAGACAGCTTAATATATTCTTATTTTTCAGATGAGAAACTGAGTTTCAGAGCAATTAAACTGTAGATCCATTGTAATATAGCTAGGAAATATTACAACTGGAATCCATAAATGGGTTTTCTGATTTGTTCATTAAGTCTTTCATTACTTATTCAGTAAGCATCTATTCAGCTCCTATTATATGCCAGGACCTGTGTAAAATACTGGATATTAAGAGACAAAAACAAAATAATGCCTCCCCTAAAAGAGGGTACAGTCTATTAGAGAAGAAAATATGTAAGTAAATAAAAATGATATTTATATAAAGATAAGGGAATGTGATTTTCTCCCTCTCCTCTGAGGTCTCTGAATAGTAGGTTAGATTTTTTTTGGGGGGTATTTAGCTATTATTTGATCTCTTATTATATCTAGTTTTGTAATACTGAATTATAGTGAGAGTAGTTTTATTTCTAGTGGAAAGAATCTCATAATATAAGAGTTGGAAGGAAACCTAGATCTTGGATAACCCAATTCACATCTAAATTAAGAATCCCCTCTAATAGCTCACAAAAAAGTGATCATTCAGTTATTGCTTGAGTACTTTTAGTAAATAAGAGCCTACATTCTTCTGATAAAACCCATTCTGTTTTGCATCTTTCTCCTTTCCTATTTATTTATTTATTTTTTCTTACATTGATCCTGAATCTGTTTCTTTGCATTTTGTACCAATTGTTTCTAGTTCTCAGTGACAAAGAACATCTAATTCCTCTTTCACATAATAGACCTCAAAAAACTTAAAGATAGACATTTTTCCTGTCCTCCTTCACCAAGATCTTCTCCTGGCTATCTCATTTCTTCAACTGATTTCTTGTGACATTTTCTTATTCCTTCATATTGCTGGTGGGATGCCCACAAATGAACAAATCCAAACGTGGCATGATGAGGGCAGAGGACAATAGCACTATCATTTCTCTTAGATTTTTGTTCCTATCACATTAGCTAAAACTTCCTTTATCTTTTTTAGATGAATTGCTGTCTTGGCAAGCTTTTCCCATTGTATTCTTGTAGTCAGTTAAAAAAAAATCCAACTGTAAAACTCTATATTGTTCCCATTAAACTTATTATATTTGACCCAACATCCTATCCTGTCAAGGTGTTTTTGCATACCAATAATGTCATCTATATATATATATATATGTTGTATGAAAGATAGATTAACGGAGTATTGGCTTGGAGTCAGGAAGACCCAAATTAAGACATTTGCTAATTCTTTGATTATTGCCAAGTCACTAATGTCTCTCAGACTTAGTTTGCCCATCTGTAAAATGACAATAATAATAATATTCACTTCGCTGAATTATTATGAGAATCAATGAGTATAATAAATTATAAAGTATTTTGTAAAACTGAAAGCACTTATATAAGTGCTAGCTATTTTCATTATTAATAAATTAAATGATATATGTAAAAGCAATTTGCAAGCCTTAAGTTACTTTATAAATGTTTGCTACAATTATCATTAGTCGTATCTTCAAAATCCCTGAAAGAGATGAGAGAGGGCCAAGCACAATCCCCAGTGACCTTGGAAACTTCCATTCAACTTGACATAGGACCATTAACAAGTATTCTTTTTATCTTTCTGTTCCTAATTGTTTGCTATTTATCATTGTCTAGTTCACATCTCTTCACCTTTTGAGAATTTTTGAACTACTTTGTTAAAATTTAGATATGTTATTTCAAGACTATTCCCCTGATTTACCAATTTAGTAACTGTCAAAAAAAGGAACTAAGTTTATTCTGGTATGATCTGTTCTTGACAAAGTCATGCTGCACATTAATCTATCAATCTCTCTTTTATTAAGTGTGTACTATATGTCAAGCACTGTGTTGGGAATAAAAAGAAAGGCAAAAAACTCAATCCATGCCCTTAATGAGTTTATATTCTAATGAGAGCCAATGTGTAAATGACTAGTTATACTCACAATAAATAAAGAATTTATGAAAGATTGGAATTTTTTTTTGTTTTTCAGTCCTGTGAGTTTTCCGATTAATAATTTAAAGATTATTGTTAACATCTCAGCACTTATCTGACATTTGACTGTTACTTGAAGACCTATCTTGCCATATTGCTAAGAACAGATTCACAGACAAAGCTGATGCCATTCTAGAGGTTGGCTATGATTTCTGTAGCAGATGCAGGTGTTACAACCACAGAGCAGATGAGGCACATTGGCACATTTTGGAACTTGATGTCATGTTGCAAACACATTCATTCTGTAAAGTTCCAAAAGTAGAATGTGGATCCCCTGATTCACACTTTTTAAATTTTTTGAGATATTTCTTTTGTCTTTGATAATAGTTTTTTATTTTCAAAATACACATAAAGATAGTTTTCAACATTCACCCTTGCAAAGCTTTGTTTCAAAATTTCCTCTTCCTTTCCCCCCATTCTCCTCCTCTAGACAGCAAGCAATCCAATATATTTTCAAGATATTTCTAGAGAATTACCAAAATATTAGAACAGAAAACAGATTTTAGGTTTGTGTCCCCCTGGCTTGTGACTTCGGTTTTATTTCATATCAAATCATTATTTAATACATGATAATCTTTAAGGTCTCTTATTATTAAGATATGTCACTTGGTCCAAGGGACTTCAAAAATAATGAGATGAGTGAGTCGATGATGAAATAAATAGGCCCTTTTATTTGGTGTATTTCTGAAAAGACATCAAAGGACATGGTTTAATTGATCATATCTAAGAGAGTGGGAGGTAAGGGGCAACAAACTCTATGAAAGCCCAGTTGAAAATTCCTTTTGTAGGTGTGAAGACTGGACCTTCCAAACTTTCACACTGGGACTGAGGAGAGAAAAGAGGGAAATATCAGGAAAGATAGTTTTGAGTATTATGGTCGTATAGCAGGGATTCGGAGTCTACATGGTTTAAGACTACTGGACTTATCCTTCAGCACACTTTATTGTGGTGTTATAATAGCTCTGGCAACAAAATCATCTTTGATATTTTATATGGGGGAAGGGTCCCACCTAGACAGTTCTGATTAATGCCTTGAGCTCATGGGCAATGTTCATTTAAAGATGCCAGTTATATAGAAAATTAGAAGCTGGAAAACACAAATTATGGTATGAAGGGAAAGTGTACAGAGAAGAGGCAGGACAGAAGGAAGAGAATACAGCTAATAAGAATCCTTGGATCATAGGGACCTTAGAGGTACTCTAGTATAATCCTACATTTTACAGATAAGGCAAATGAGACCCACAAAGATCACATAACCTGTCTGAAATAAAAGCCGTGGTCTTCTGATTCCAGATTGAGCAGCCTTTTGCTGTACATTTACTGCCTCTAGAAGGAAAAGTCACTAGAAAAGGAAGATCACACTGGAAAAAAGAATACTAAGAAAGAAAATTCAGAGGTTTTCCTGGAACAGTAACATCAAGAGCCTGTAATTGTCAGTTTATATTAAAGCAATATATTATTTTCTGCTTACTTTTTTGAAAGCATTTAAATACATAATACTTTTGCTGTTCAGTAATTTTTCAGTTATGTCTGACTCTGAGAACCCATTTGGAGTTTCTTGGCAAAGATACTGGATTGGTTACATGTATACACATATGCACATACACATGTACACATCTATATAAATGTATGTATATACCCCAGAACCATATATGTGTTTTAAAATAACAATATAGCTAGTATTTATATAATATCTTAAGGCTTGTAAATTGCTTTATATATTTTAACTCATATGAACCTTACAATAACTCTATGATATTATTATTCCCCTTTTATAGATGAGGAAATTGAGGTACAGAGAGGTTAAATGACTTGCCCAGAGTCCACAGATATTATCTGAGATAGCATTTGAACATAGATTTTCTTAATTTAAGATCCATACTTTATCCACTGTGCCTGCATAGATATTTTCTAAATTTTTGAAATTTAAATTTTTTTAAACTATCCAAGCCTGTGATTTCACCAGTTGGCAAATTCCTACTGTGCTAATTCTCCCCATTGATATAAATTGGCAATCTTCCAGATTATCAGGGAATTGCCAAAAGCATTGAAAGATGAAGTGATATGCTGGTTTTGATGTGTGTATGTCAGAGACAGAACTTGAACTCATCTTTCTGCCTCCAATCCTGGGCCTCTATCTGCTGTGCCACATGGCCTCTCTATTAATATTAAAAGATGGGCACATGGTAAACTAAGTGTATTACTTCTGGAAACCTATGAATATGATAGACAGGTTTACTGGAGAATAAGATATATGGTACTCAGGCAGAATTACAAAGGTTACCACTCATGTAATATTGGACTGGAGTGGTGCTTTCTTTCTGATAGTACTCAGCTAAAAAAATTCCTAGGAAGATGTACTCAACTCTATCTCATTTATCTCTGGAAACACAGTCAGTATTGTGTAATTAGATTTAGGGCCAGGTGTTATGGGTCAGTAAAAGATAGCTAAAAGACTTAACTGGTCTGCTTAGAGCTGGGCTTTTATAGTTCTCCTTGAGACTTGATAACATCTAATTGATCTTTTAAAATAATGTAGTTTAATTATTTTTGACAGAATTTATCCTTGTATAAAACTCTTATTAGATCAGTAATAGTAATTTATTAAAGTGGGCAATAAATTATCTCACACTGAGAAGTATAGCTTTTGAATGAGCTCAAAACAAATTTGACTACCCAGTTCCTTGAATATTTTCCTGATCTGCAACCATAACAGATAGTTCTGCCTTTTTGAATGGTGATGACTCTAAAATGTCAGTCTATATTTCAGGACTCTGGACACATGGCCTGCCTATCACTCTTTGTCCTTGTCAACATTTCATATATGGTATAATAGACAACTCAATGCCCAAGAGTTACGATATACAACTTCTTTCATAAAAAAAAAAAAAATCCAGTATCTCCAAGTATTATCAGTCCACAATAAAAGCAATTAGTATGGAAGTAAAAGCAATCCATCAGGAAGTTCCCTTCAGTCTTGGGATTCCCTGTCAGAGTCCTAGAGACATCATTATATACTCCTGAGGAGTTAACTCAAACTGCTTCAGGCCTACCCCACAGTGTCTTGGCTGGCAATAGTCCAATTGGGGCTAATTCAATCAGCCCTAGTTCCACTAATTTTCTGGTTCATAGCACTACTTCATGGTTGCTACCTGGTTATAATTAGCCTTCATGTGACCCTCTCTTTTCTTACCTATAGACCATTGTCTCCAAACTCAGATCCAATCCCTTGCAAGTTCTGTTCCTGGTTAAAATAATTAGAGCATATAAACAACACTTCTTGAGTAACTGTCTGAAGGTCATGAAATTAATATTGTCATGATGAGCACTTCAGTTATCCAGGCATTTGTTGGAGACCTGTGCCAAAAACAGAGTAGCTAATAACTTCTTCACTTGCCTCAGTGATGATTTTTGTCCTTAAAGAGGTAAGGAAACAGTTAAGAGGATGTCCTGTTATGTTTCTCATTCCCACTAACAGGGAGAACAAACTGGTTGTTGGGATGGAAATAATGTAAATCTTGGAAGTGACTATTCCCTCCTAAGAGTTTTGATAGAAAGAAGAGGAAGTTTGGCATAGTCTGAGATACATTATAGGTTTTTTTTGGGGAAATAAATTTCAAAAGATACAGAGGAAATGTAGGTGGTATCCTATGGACTAACATGATAAAGGGGAAATTAGCTAAGAAAGAAAGAAAAGCTTCCAAGAATGAAATATTGGAAACACAAAAGAAAACAATTCTACTGAGAAAGAAAAAGGTATTTGTCTGAAGAGACTTGTGTAGATGCTTTGAAAACTCACCATCCAACTTAGAATTTTTAAAAATAAATATACAGAAGTTGGAAGCAAAGCCGTGTTGTAGAAGATGAATAGCCTTGTAAAAATAATGGCAGGTGCTAAAGCTCATAATAAATTGAAGCTGAAGAGAAAAACTAGACAACAGCAATGATGATTATTTTTAAAGCTATGCAGGGAGAAAAAGGAGGATCAAAGAAGAGATGTTTGGGGTGGATAAGATGATATTGACTAACAATAGAGAGGATGCAGAAGGATTCAATTCTGTTTTCTCTGCCAAGGAGAATGACCTTACATTGAAAATGGCAGAACAAATATGATTAGCAGAGTTAATACTCAAGATGAATAAAGACTAATTAGATAGTACCTACTTTCCCTTGATTAATTCAAGTCACCTGGCTCAAATGAATAACAGCATTGGATGCTGATAGAATTGATAGATGTTGTCATTGAGCCATGGTCAGTACTTTGGCTAGATTATGGCAAATGGGAGAAATATTCCAAGATTAGAAAAGGACAAATATCACAATTCACAAAGAAAGGGAAGAGAACTGAGTCCATAATATCATGCTTCTCACTTCTCATGGATGTGCTTTAATCATAATAAAATTTACTAATACTGCAGAACCATTAAAAATGAATAATCCTGTTTCACCTGGCAAAAAGGATACCAGCAGCAAGAGGTGCTATGAATGGGTACTTGTTTTCCCCCCAAGAGTTTCAGAGGGGTTTTTTTTTCTTTTAAAAACCTGTCCCTATTTGTAGAATTTAAATGGAGATGTTAGTTTCAAAAAATGCATCTAAAGCTACTGTTCTGAAAACAGAATCAAATGAAAATGCCTCTTTAGACACCTGTCCTACCTTTTTATCCTTCTTTGAACTGGAAAGACTTTCTGTTCCCATGACAACCATTTGTTTGGAAGTTCAAATATGCAATAGTATTTCCTTGTTGCCAAGGTCTTTGCCTTGCTGTGATTGTGGTTTAGTTATCTTATACCACATTTCTTAATAACTAATACAGAAGCAGTATATTCTAAGGTGAAAAAAGCAAGACTTAATGTGTATATTGTTTATCCAAAATCCAAAACATAGCTTTGGAGGTTTCTATTAAACATTACTTTTAAATAGTTAAGTTTTTGCTTTACTGTCACTGTGTTTTCCAGGATTGCCTCGTAAACTTAGCTTAACTTGCTGTAACTCAGTTGTATTCCATTGTTAGAGAATTTCTTCCAGATGCCTTCCCTTATTAGGACTTAGGGGCTTGCTTGTAAGACAGTAGTTCACTGAATCAAATGCTCATTGACTTTTTGGAGAGGCAATGTGTAATAGTGGACAAAATGCCAGATTTAAGAAGACATAGTTTCAAATTCTGCATCTGAAACTTGTTAGATATGTGACCATGGTCAAGTCACAATCTCTGAGCTTTAGTTTCTTCATCAATAATATGGGGGAATCATTTCTCCAGATCCTGTAGATTAACTCTCCATAAAACATTTACTGTGTATAGACTTGCTCATTCTTCATTCCCTCTCATATCCCTTCAAAGCCCCACAAATTTGCAAAGAAAGAATTCAAGTAAGGTCTGAGAAACATATAAAAAGTTATTAATATTCAAATTTAAATTTCATAGAATCTCCATCAGAATATGTGTTAAAATAGTCTTTTGTTGTAAAGTTCCTCAAATCTATGTAACATCTCAACTAATTTTTTGTTCATTATTTGGCAGGATTTTCATGCAGGGCATGGATTATTCTGCAGAAATACTGATTTCAATGATAAATATTTCCAAAGCACATTTCCCCCCCAAAAAAAGTTGACAATGGATCTTTGTGGATTTGGACATTTCTTATTTGAGATGACAAATTAAAATTGAAAGGGATTGAATGGAAAAATACAGTGACAATGAAGTAAAACTTTAGCTATGTAAATAAAATATTTAATTGCAACCTCCAAAGCTATGTTTTGAGGTTTTGGTCAACACAGACTTAATTAATCTCCCTTTTTCTTTCCTTAGAATATGCTGCTTCAATATTTATTATTAAGAAATGGGATGTAAGGTAATTCATGGCTTTTTAGTCAACAAGACATAATGAATTTTGTCAGTGACAAAGTCCCAACTCTTTTAAATAATATGAAAAAAAAACATATATACTTTTTTTTTTCCTACATGAAGGCCAATCTCCCATATATTACGTATATTTTAATTGAGTTTTGGTTGTCCTGAGATCTAATTTTATCTGATTTCCTGAAACATGACAGGAAGCTCTATTTTGTCCTATAATAGATTTTCTTGGACAGCCTCTAACATATAATCTCTGTTATAATCCACAAATGGCTCTCAGATAACCATTGTTATGGCCATTTGAAGATCATGACCCAGAAACTCTACTGTGAGCATGAGTATTCCATTTACTCAATTATACCTAAGTTGGAACAAGACTGTTGATTTTGCCATTATTGAAATTTATGAAGAAACACTTAATTGTGAACAGATAGCATAGTGGATAAGAAAGTATATTGGATTTGGAATAGAAAATCTGGATTCAAATCATGATTCTGTCCCTTACTAGTAATGTGATCTTCAACTTTACACTCAAGTTTTTCAGCCCAGTTTTCTCATTGAGAAATGAAGTATTTAGACTAAAATTTTTCTAAAGCTTTTTTTTTTTTAAAAATAAACTCTAAATCAATGATCCTGTGGGTGAAATGTTATATGGATATGCTTTTATGTAGAATATTATATGCAGAATAAACTATGAGATATTCAATTTCTCTGATTTGAAGGACAATGACTGGGAGGCACCTCAGTTATAAGTGACAATATTGTAAATCAAATAATTGTTTGAAATTTATGGGAAATTTTAATAAAGGGTGTTAGTTTCATACCTGATAGGATAGGTAGAATTCTTGAGTTTCATATTATAAGATAAAGATATGTCACTAAACACCAGAAAGCTTTGATTCGAGGCATTAAGAACAGTGGGGGAATACATTGTTGGTGGAATTGTGAACACATCCAGCCATTCTGGAGAGCAATTTGGAATTATGCTCAAAAAGTTATCAAGCTGTGCATACCCTTTGATCCAGCAGTGTTTCTACTGGGCTTATACCCCAAAGAGATACTAAAGAAAGGAAAGGGACCTGTATGTGCCAAAATGTTTGTGGCAGCCCTGTTTGTAGTGGCTAGAAGCTGGAAAATGAAAGGATGTCCATCAATTGGAGAATGGTTGAGTAAATTGTGGTATATGAACATTATGGAATATTATTGTTCTGTAAGGAACGACCAGCAGGATGAATACAGAGAGGATTGGCGAGACTTACATGAACTGATGCTGAGTGAAATGAGCAGAACCAGGAGATCATTATATACCTCAACAATGATACTGTTTGAGGATGTATTCTGATGGAAGTGGATCTCTTCGATAAAGAGAGCCTTAATTGATCAAAGATGGACAGAAGCAGCTACACCCAGAGAAAGAATACTGGGAAATGAATATAAACTGCTTGCATTTATGTTTTCCCTCCCGGGTTATTTATACCTTCTAAATCCAATTCTCCCTGTGCAACAAGAAAACTGTTTGGTTCTGCACACATATATTGTATCTAGGATATACTGCAACCCATTCAACATATAAAGGACTGCTTGCCATCTCGGGGAAGACTTCTTGTCTGAAGTCACACAGGAGACAAAGAAAAGCTAGGATTCAAACCAAAGTCCTCTAACTCAAAATTCAGCACTCTTTCCATTGCGTCATATTGCTTTCTCAATAGAATCCTTAAAAAAAAAGACAACTTCTGTTTCTTGGTGAGCTAAAGAAAATCGGAGAATATACAAAAAGGTCACATTGCTGCTATTGCAGCAATAGCAATGTGTAGAATGGGGCCATACTTGAAGAGCATAAGAGATGTCAGTGAATAAAAGTCAATTTTTAGAGTGGCAGAAATATAACAGAAATATAGCTCTAAATCTTTGATCCTCTTGCAGCAAATAATAAAAAGAGCAAAAATATAACATACAGAAAATAAATGTTAAGCTCAGAAGCCTGAAAATATTATCCAAAAATGTCTTTGATCTAATTATAGAATGATCTTATATTCTTATGAACTAAACTGGCTTGCTTTCCACCAGTGGCTGTCATTTCTCACTTATATATTCTCCATCTATTTGCACAGTCATAAACTTATTTCTGGTGGTCTATAATATCTCCCAAAGTTGGCTACTTGGCACAGTGGATAGAACACTGGATCTGGAGTCAGAAAAATCCAAGTTCAAATTCAACCCTAGATACCTATTAGCTGTGTAACCTGGGGCAAGTCATTTAACCCTGTTTGCCTCAGTTTCCTCATTTGTAAAATGAACTAGAAAAAGAAATGGTAAACCACTCTAGTTTCTTTGCCAAGAAAACCCCAGAGGAAGCATGAAAATTTGTATATGCCTGAAACTACTCAACAACAACAAATAATAACATCATCTCATATTAGCACTTGATCTTAGATTACATTTGTCTCTGGTTTCCTTTTCCCATTCTAAATCCTACTCTTTTTTTTTATCACAAGTATAAACATTATATTGTTGTGCCACAGTTCCCTTTTATTATCCTGCCTCAATTTCCCTAATGGTACTGCCTCAATTTCCTTAAATTGTTCTGCCTCAGTTTCCCTAAATTGTTTTGCCTCAGTTTCCCTAAATTGTTCTGCTTCAGTTTCCCCAATTGTTCTGCCTCAGTTCCTTGAATTGTTCTGCCTGAATCCTACTGGTTGCAACTCCCCTTTTCTGCTCATTAGAACTGAGATAATTAGGGCTGTGGAGATCTAGCATTCCAAAAGATAAGACTCCAGATGTCCTATTTCAGATAACTAATTGGCATTGTTTATATCTCTAAATTTCAAATTTCTTGGCTCTAGTTGGACACGTCCTAAATCCTCCCAATTTGTAAGAATTTATGGTCCTACCCCCAACCGTCAGAACCAGATTGATGGTTCCTGCCTGGAGATTTCCACTCACCAGAATTTGGACTCTACCCTCCACCCCCTTTGTTTAGAGCTTACCTGAGCTTAGAGCCATATATATGCCACTGAGAACTCACATCCACTGCTGGATGCTTTGAGAATCAGCCTTGGGGGATTGTGCCCCCAGCACAATCTCTTCCTCTCAAATAAAATATTAAAAACTCTCTAATTCCATCTTGTCTATCTATCTATCAGTTTCTCTGGCATTACAATATAAGGCATAACATTACATATCATGCACACAATATAATCTGTTTTCTGATAGCTCTAAGACTTAGATAACTAGCAAAATGCAGAGCTGAGAGCATCATAGCTGACAAGGCTAAATAAGCTAATAGCCCATTAGTGATTCTAGAACCTAGAATCAAATCCTGCCTCTTGAAATTTTTGGCAAATCTTTTAACTTCTATTGGATATAATTTTTTTTCATTTGTGAAATGAAGTTTTACATACACACATATATGTATACATATAACACCCATGCACATATATGTATATATAATGCACAATATATTTATACAGATTATATATTATCTATGTACCTTCTATCTATCTCTCTCTTTTTCAAGAGAATTAGAAGGGATCCTATAGCTTTTTAGGCCTCCCCTGTCCCTCTGCTCTTTATTTTCCAGGTAAGAACAAAAGAGGTAAATGACCTGTCGAAGATAGTTGGTTGTTGTCTTTTGTTTTGCAAGAGAACCTACTTTCTCCTTCAAGCTGCATATTGCTATCACAATGCTATGACTGTCGGTCTCTTGTCTTTCTCTCTGTCTTTGCTTCTGTTTGTCTTTTTCTGTCATTCACTTTAAGGAAATTGATTTAATTCAATTTAACAAGCATTTATTATATGTTTACCACGTTCAAGGTAGTGCAGTACTGTAATCCATTCAATGTAGTGTGTAATAGTGGGAAAAACTCTGTACTTAAAGCCAGGGGAGACTTGAGTTAGAATTCCTGCTTATATTTCCTTAGGGAAAAAAGGTTGGGGCGGGGGAACATGTTATCTGTGAGGGATAATAGTCCTCATGGTTTCTTTAGGCCAAAAGGTATGCTATTAGACTTCATATTCTAAGACCAAAGATCATTCTTGCCTGGGACCATTTGCCCTAACCCTTCAATTAGTTTAAGGCCTTGGTCTCATAAGAATGTCTTTCATTCCAACTATGAAAATTCTCTCATGAATCATTGCCTTCCAAAGTCTCAGCAATTCAGAATGTTAGGATTTAGAATAAAGGAAAAGGAAAGGAACTGTTAGTTGGTCAGCTAGTCAACATTTTAAAAGGCTACCATATTCTAGATATTCTTCTAAGTTCTCCCTACTCTTAAGTATAAATAAATTTTGTTTTAAAATTTTAAAAATATGCCTTTAGATCATCTATTTTCACAGATGTGAAAGTTAGAATAGAGCTGGGGGGGGGGGCGGGAAGGGGGTAGAGAGGAAGCATTTAATCTGACACATATATGAAAGGAATCCCTTGTCTAGTTGTTTTTCAGTTGAGTCTGACTATTGAGGCATATTTGACAAGTGATTATCTAGTTTCTGCTTCTGGGGTAGGGGACACTCCCCACCCCTAAGTCAGGCTATTACTTTTTGACAAATTTAACAGTTTGAATTTTTTTCTTACATTAAGGCTAACTTTGTTTCTTAGCAATCGTCTGAAGCCAAACAAAACAAGCCTCATTTCTCCTCTATAGAACTCTTCAAATATGTGAACATAGTTGTCTATGTCCATCCTCATTTCCCTCACCCCCTACCAGTCTGTTTTCCACTGAGTTAGATGAAATTGTCTTGGAATAAGATCTTTTAATGTGTAGATTTTTAAGAAGGTAAGGAAGTTTGGGGGTAAAAGTTTTGTGGGATGACAAAAATATGGAAAGAACTAATTCTGGTCCCAAAGATAAGAAGGCTTCAGAAGCAGCATCCTAATATATTATAATGCCCTAATCAAATAGCTATAAATTTAGGAACTACATGCACACCAATCCATTTTAGAGGCTCTTTGTTTAGAAAGTGAATTTGTAGCACTTGGCAACACATAAGCTCCATGGAGGCCAGGATTATGGCTCTTACATGTCTTTTGGAATCCTTACAGGATTCCTGGGTCTTCAGCAGGTAGTCAATAAATAATATTTTAATTGCATAGTTAATCCTGGAGAAGAATACCAGCTTCTTTCTTCCCTATCTGTGAGGCTGATTTTCAGACAAAAAACAGTATCCCAAGGAAGATTTAAAACTCATAAATGATGCATAAATGGGTAATATGCTTGTAAGATTCTGACAAAGAACTTTAACATCAAAAGAACAAGCATAAATAAATTAGTTCCTTTCTGAATAAAATATTCAAATAAATCAGAGAGGAGAAAGTGAAAGGTTCTGAACCCTGCTATTATGATACAAGCAAGTGTCCATTTTGGAGAATGCCAGCATCCCAAATAATGTAACACGTCAGAAGTATTGTTTCTTGCTGAATTGCTTCGTGTCCTCATTTCTGGAGGCTTGCTAGCTGGATTTGATATTTAGATGCATATGCATTAGAGCAAGGCAAACATGTCTAGTGTAACAAGTGAGCCTGGTTGCTTATACTGAACTAGAAAAAAAAATACCACCATCACTGAAACTGCAAATTAGCCTGATTTAAATCATTTTCTCTTTGTGAAAATGTACAGCTGTCGATTTGTTTTTCTCCCCTTTGAAGAAAATGGGTTTAGTGCTTTTAAAGAATTATTTCCATGACCTTATTTCTACCTCCCTACCAATAGCTCCAATACTGTCTTAATAAAAAGGATTTGCTATTTCTTTGTACTCATTTCACATTAAAGTTTGTGTTTCTGACATGATCTATTTATACTAACTAGCCTCTGTTTGTCCTGGATATGTGATAATATTGCTAAAACTCTAAGTGAGAAAAGTTTATCTACCAGGGTAGATCTTCAACTTCATGCCATTTTATGCTACATTCCCTATGTGCCTCAATTTTTTTCTCAAGACATTGTGTCTATATTAGCTATTATTACTCTTCTCACTCTCTGATCCTTGCTACTACTACTGCTATTCTTTGGTTGCTTTTAGTCATGTCCAACTCTTCACATGCCCATTTGGGGTTTTCTTGGCAGAGATATTGCAGTGACTTTCCATTTCCTTCTTCAGCACATTTTACAGATGAGGAAACTGAGGAAAACAGGTTCAACTGGCTTGCCCAGAGTCACACAACTACTAAGTATCTGAGACCAGATTTGAACTCAGGAAGATTAATTTTCTTGATTCCAGTCCTGGCACTCTTATCTACTGGCACATAATTACCTTTCTCTACCTCTTAGTGAATCAGTTAAACTATACAATATCCTCTACTCTCAGATTCCTTTCCCCTTGTCCTACTACCAGTTTCACCTTGTGAAACCAAACCCTGGATTATTCCCTAACACCCACCTTCTTTGTTCCTATTCTTATACTGCTGAATGAAGCTTAAGAAAATCACAAAACTGTGATCTGATTAAGTCTACTACACATTTATATTCTCTAGTCTCAACTGGTCTCTCACTGCAGCAAGACAATCCATCTATTCCTAAACTTAGCAGTGTCTGACACATACAAAGGTTTTAATAAATGCTTGTCGACTGTATGTCGACTCCAATTATAAGTCAGTGATAAGACTTGACTCCATAAGTTGCTGTCTGCAAGGGCAGCTCTCTATTTACTATACCAGTTTCCATTAATACAGGCCTTTTTCAAGACAAAACACTTTATTTATATGATTGTATATAGGCCACAAGTTGTAGCTCTTTGAAGTAGGAAGTATAATTATTCTAAATGAGAAAAAAGGAAGGCAAGCTAGAAGGAAGATCCAGTAGAAAATAGAATCAACTTGGTGTTATTTGCTATTGGATCTGTTTCCTCATCATAATGTCTTCTGGATTAGGTCTCTTCCATCATTAAATTATTATTCCATGATCCATCTGAGAGCTTAAGAAACTCAGAGGCTGAGAGATACTGTGATTTGTCCAAGATTGTGTCATTATTCAGTCATTTTCAATCCTGTCTGACTCTTTGTGACCCCATTTGAAATTTCCTGATACAGATATTGCAAGTGATTTGCCATTTCTTTCTTGAGTTCATTTTACAGATGAGGAAACTGAAGCAAACATGGTTAAATGACTTGCCCGGATCACAAAGCTAATAAGTATCTGAGGATAGATTTGAACTCAGAATGATGAGTCTTCCTGACAGGCCCAGCACTCTATTCATTGTACCAACTAGCTATCCTATTTTTATGCATAACTACAAAAAAAAGAAGCCGAGTTGCAAGTCGAATGTAAGTCTTTTGACTTTAGATATATTGTCTATATTAGAAATGGGCCAAATATAAGAATCTTGATAAATTTGAATTAAGGTATTTATTTCATACTTTATTTCTCATGAGAATATGTTGTTCTAAAGAGAGTATTACCTCAAAAATGAGACTCATACAATAATAACATATTTATATAATGACAAACACTTATAAATTGTCTTAAGATTTGCCAAATGATCCTATGAAGTGGTACACTTATTATTTCTCATTTTATATATGAAGAAACAAGGTTGGGAGGATGGAAATTAAATGACTTGCTATGGATAATATAACTAATAAGGTTATAAGGTTGGAGTCAAATCCAAATCTCTCAATTGCAAGAACAGTGCTCAGCACACTATATCATACTAATGATTTGAAACAGAAAATAAAATAGTCACACAAATATTTAGAATATTAGTTTTGACTGTGGACTCTCTCAAATGAGTCTTAATTGGGTTAAAACCTAAAAAATTATATAAAAATTCCAAAACTGTTTTGATCAATGGTAGCAACATTGGATTAAGTATATAATAGTCTCATAAGATAACTACTTTGAAGAACAGTATTGTTCAGATGCATGTGTGTATACATATATATACATACATTAAAATGTTAAAAGTTCAATATCATTAATTTAGAGTCAACAAAAATGGTTTATCTGATTCTTTAGTAACCAAAGGGTTCTAGAAAATGGAGATTTAGTAGGATTATGTTTTTTCACCATTATAGGAAAGTTAGGGGAAAGGAAGTTTTAGTGGAAGATGGGGGAGATAATGAGTAAAGTTTTGGGACATTTTTAGTTCAAGATGTCTATGGGAAATCCAGTTTGAGATCTTCCATAAATGATTAAAGATTTGATATTTGAGGTCAGCATAGAGGTGAGGGATGGATAAATAGATGAGGGAATTAAAAGCAAAGAAAACAAACAAGCAAAATCATTGGGAGCTGATAAGATTACCAAGTGAAAGAGAATAGAGCAGCAAAAAAAGCAGAAGGAGCAGGATAGAAGCCTGTGGGACACTCATGGTTAGGAGTGTAACCTGATTGAAGACCCAGCAAAGGAGTCTAAGATAGACCAGTCAACAAGGTAGGAAAAAAACCAATAGAAAGTAAGATCCCCAAAACCTAGAAAAAAAAAGGTTATCAATGAGAAGAGGGTTATTGATAGTGTTAAAAGCTGTAGAGACCTCAAGGATGAAGATTGAGAAAAGGTCATTTGTTTCAGCAATGAAGAGATCATTTGAAACTTCATGAAAATATCCAGCATGAAATGTCCAATATGATATTGATTACACAGTACTTGAGAGCAGCAACTTCATTTACAGATGGAGGTATCATTTATATTAAATATATATTAAAGATGAGCTCATGGGAAGTATTGACATCACCAAGAGGGTTTGGATTTCATTCTGTAGGCAATTGGAAATCATTTCTGATCAGGAAAATGATATAAAATATTGTCATTAGGAAGATGGATGAGATATTCTTCCAATAAATTTATTCTCCTCTGTCTCATTTTGATATGGTGATGGCTCTGGATTCTAGAAGGCTATAAATACCTCCAGAGTGCAAACTCTAGCAGTCCCTATTAGTCAGGAAAGGTTTGAGAATCAAGCCTTGGTAAGTCTCTGTCATTTCTGGACCAGGTTAGCCTAACTGTATAGAGAGACTTGTTGCCAAAATACTAGTTATGGAATAATGAAAAAAATTTTTTTTACCATAGCAACACATGAAAACTGGTTATCTATGACAATATTACTAAGGTATGGTTTATATTGGTAAAGGGATAAACTCTGCTGATAAAGTTAAGAGTCTTTTGAAGTATTAAAATACATTCAGATAAGATTGTAGGAGAAAGTATAAATACCAGTAAATGAGTACTTACTTTCTAGATTTTTATTGTTATTTAGTTAAATCCAATTCTTTATAACCCCATTTGAAATTTTCTTGGCAAAGATATTGGAATAGTTTGCTATTTCCTTCTCCAGATCATTTTGCAGATGAAAAAACTAAGCAAACTGGATTAAGTGACTTGTCCAGGGTCACACAGCTATTAAGTATTTGAGACCAGATTTGAATTTAGGAAGAAGAGTCTCACTGACATTAAGCAAGGTATTATATACCTTTGACACTTTGACACCTAGTTACTGTGAAGGCACTACTTTCTGTAAAACACTCCACTTTGTATAATACTCAGTCTTGTAATTTCTTGACATTTATCTGTCTTATATAACTAAAAATTTTAAAACCCCACAAAAATTGTTTAATAAAGCACACAGGAGAATGTGGTTTGGAGAATAAATTCATGAGCCAGTTCTCCGTTTGCTAATCTACAGAATGAGATGAAGCAGATCTTTAAAATCTCTTCTGGTTCTAAAATAACACAACTGAGTGGATACATTTTGTACATTATGACAATGAGCTTTTTAACAATGTTTGGCTATAATGTTATGATTTTGTTACATGCTTTAAGTACATTAAAACAGAACCCTATCAATATAATTAGAATCTCCATGTACATAAAAATGTATTAAATCTAAGAAAAAGTATAATTCACCATATCTTTCTTATACCAAGGTATTTGGTTCAAGTACCTAACATTTGGGCAGATAAACTTTGTTAATAAGATATGCAATAAGGGTAAATGGTCTTGGTCCAGGAATCTAGCTATGTTTCCATGGTAACCTCATTGAACTAGAAGTGATGTTATCACCTGGCAACAGCTAAGATGCAACCAGTGTATTACAAATTGATAATACACATAAACATTGAGTCAGCTAATTATAAGTTATGAATAACCCTCTTCAAAGCGAAACCCTCTACCAAGAAGATTTAAAAGACTCAATTGAATATTACTGGTCAGAATACTAATAGTAATGAAATGTTTGAAGGAATAGAGAGGCGGAAAAGTTGAAATGGCCAAATTTGTTGTTCTTAAAACAAAACAAAACAATACAACACAGCAAAACGACACACATACATACAAAACAGACTACTGAAAATCTGTCCTAATTATTTATGTATTACATAAATTTTTAAAAGATAATCTACTTATTGAAAACCACTATTTCTTTTTGTAAAAATATAAAAAGTGATAGAGACTATGTTAGGGACCCACATGGGTAGGTTTTTATTCAGCTCATTCACAAATCAAATAAATGTCACTCAAATGATGAAACAAACTCATCACTTTTTGATTTTTTAATCATCAAATATTTATTTTTTATCCTTTCCACTTTTCCCTACCCAATGACAAAAAAGAGAAATATATCTGCTTAATTTTTGAGGTTTTTTTTTTTGACAGCACACCAAAGAGTTGTAATAAATGTTTTTGTGTAAATAAGAACTTTTCCTCTTTCTTTGTTCTCTTTAGGATATAGGGCATCTCTGGCTCAAAGGGCATCCCCAGTCTAGTAAATTCAAGGTTATAATAATAATAATAATGGTTAAAAGATACTACAGAATTATAATAATTTACTTGATTATTTGACATACCTAATAAGAATACTCATGGCTTACATGATGTGCTTAATAATATATTTTGAATGATAAAATACATAAAATCACAATATATATGGCAAGATATGTAGGTTTATTCATCCTGAATCAAGGAGTATCAATAACTGGGAAATTCTCTGTATTTTGTCCCTTTCATAGAAGAGAACAGTTAGTTATGGATTCTTTTTGCTTCAAATGACATAGGTTCAGCCCCTAAAATAGAGAGTATTGGGCCATAACTCTAAGGAGTTGCAAATCCAGCTGTCCAGAATATAGCCAAATGTTTTTCTTTCATAGGCAATAATAAGTAATTTACCTAAATGGCAAGAGCGACTTGTGCCCTGATCAATTGCTCACTAGTTGCTTTGCAAGTGGTTGGTTCCATTGACCAGACTGCTTATTTATTGTTATAAATGCTGGAGCTGAAATGCACAAATCTTTAGCATAAGTGACCTGCATTTTTGCTTTTGATCTCTGGCCCAGGGACTTGGCAGGAGGTGTTATAATAGTAACAGATGCTATTAAGGAGCATGGAGAGGAGGTTGCTGAGGAAGAATCAGCCAAGGTCACACCAAATAGACAGTAATGGATCCAAACTTGATTAAATAGGAAACACATCCAAGGGATGTCAACCTAGAGTAACCTAAGGTAACCTTATAAAAATATTAGATTTTATTCAGCAATAGAAAGATGGGTTTTTAAAAATCACACAGCACTTTTATTTTAATAAGCCACAATTACAAATGATAATTGATTAATTTCTTTTCTCATAGTAAAAAAAGGGATTTTTGAAGTTCATTATCCTTTCAGTTTTCTTTACCTCCCAAAACAGGAAGAAAAACTTCACAGAAAACAGCCCCAGAAAGGACTCAATGGAGAAATTTTCAATTATTAAGAATTTTTCATTCATAAATAAAGTTCAATAAAATACTAGTATTTAATTTTGTTATTTCATTCTTTTTAATTCTTCCAATATATAACTTAAAAAATGTGGGAAAATATAGTACATTGAATCATAGTTTTAGAATTGGAAATAAGCTCAGAAGCCATCCAGTATAAACTTCCCATTTTACTAATGAGAAAACATTCCTAGAGAAGTTAAGAGGCTTTCCATATGCTACAGAAATATTAAGTATCAGAAAGAAAGAATTTGAACCCAGGTTCTTACTTTAGAGTCAATTTTTTTCCATATCCTAATCAGATTAGTACTTTACTGGCTGAAGGAGTACTCACTCACCCTAAGTGAAGTTTAAAGGACTGGTTCTTCAGAAAATACATTTAAAATTTTAAATTTAATTGAAAGAAAATGCTATTTCACCTGTCTTGTAATTCAGCACTGGGAGCTTGCTAGATGTGTTCTCTCTCATTTAAAGGCTTATTAACTTTTGAAAAAAGTGATGGCTCTTCAAATGCAGCTATATAAATTCTACTTCAGAAAGAAGTTTCTTTGTCATAACAGGGTTTGAAATTCTTCTGATCTAATGCCTAGGAGAAATGTATTGTGTTATTTGGGTTCTATTATTTCATGCTGAAAGGAATGATATTAGATGTCTCTGTCCATTGGCATCTGGCACTGACATAAATTTTGTACTCTTTCTGTTTGTGCTGGCATCAAGTCATCCTGTGCACATGAGTGGAAATGAGATGATTATGTGGGTTTTTCCAGCCCTCCCAGGCTGTCCATTTTCTCTTTTGGTTTGATCAATAGTGCCAGAACATCCATGTAATACATACAGTACAATGAGAACTGGTTTTGGAGATAGATGACCTAAATTCAAATGCTGATTCTGATTCTTATTGCCCAAGTATCCTCCCTGGGTCTCAGACTATTCAACTGTAAAATAAGTAGGTTGGACTAAATAGATGATCTCTGAAGTCCTTTCCAGCTCTCTATATGTTTATGATCCAATGAACTCTGCCCAATCTTTGCCTCATCCTTTGCACAAGACAACAGCCTTGAAGAATATTAAAGAAATCACTGTGAATAGGAATAATTCAGAACCATCCCAACACTGAGAAATTCAATTTTTTTTTTAATAATAAATAAATTTCATGTAAGAAATAAAGTCAGGAAGATCTGAGTTCACATCTGATCTCTGACTAGCTGTGTGATCTAAGGCAAGTCATTTAACCCTTTTTGCTTCCATTTTTTTCATCTGTAAAATGAGCTGCAGAAAGAAATGGTCAACCTTTTCAGTATCTTTGACAAGCAAATCCCGAATGTCATTACATAGAGTCAGATACAAGTGAAATAAATTAACAATAACAAGAAAAAATAAAAATAGTGTGAATTTAACTGTCAAAGAGATTAGTGGGTAGAAGTTTGGGGATGTTGTTGCCCACGAAATACTTTATGTCAGGCCAATAACATAAGACTAATTCTCTGATGGCTGAATAAATTGGTTTTGCCAGTTCAAAAGCCTGTGCCGTTCTCTCTCTATTTGTTGTAGATTCCAGGGACCTTCTCAGCTGGCAGTCAAGCATTTTATAAATAGCTAATTAGACCCTGGGTATTAACATGGATTAATAACCATATGAGTGTGGATTATTTTCAATTTCTTTTCTCCTGGATCACAAATTATGTACAGTATCATATACTGTGCCATTTTCATCCATGTTGTTCTATATGTCTTCCATACTAGGTACATCCAATGCATTTGAAACCTTTCTCTGGTTCCTCTAATATTTCAGGAGAGATTATATTTGTTCAATTCAAATAAAGCTATAAAAATAATTCCTAAAGAATGGGGACAAAATATGATCTAAAATCTTTAAAAAGGGAATCCTTAATTATCCTAAAAATTCAGATCAAACTACTTGTTGCACATACCTTCAAAACCTTATCCCAGATCTTTTCTTTAACAGATGGCAGAACTGCATAACCCAAAAGATATCTTGTATCAAAAGCAAGTGGCAGAGGGCAGTTTATTTACCTTTCAACCACTGATGTTGGTTGGATATAATATGGATATAATAACCATTATATGGTTACACTTGCACTTTGATCTTAGAAAACAGTTAAGACTAAATTACTGGTATCTGAGACATTTGTAATCTAGTATCAACTGATTAAATAAACAGGAACTATCATATTGGCCAAACTATAAAATGGAATGTAGCTTCTAGATCTCTTGAATCTCCTCCAGAGCCCGTGCCAAAATTTTACTATTAAAATCAGTAGAGGAGAATAGTCTTGCAAAGCATACAAGCTCAATAATTGATTGGACAAAACAGGGCGATACCTTCTTCTTTTCCATTCCCAAGCAGAGTACATTACACACATTAGGCATTTAATAAATAGTAATAGATCCAAAGCTGGCTTGCGCAGCCCTCTCCTTTTTTTTTTTTTTTCTAATTTATTAATTTAATACTTTCCCTAATTACATTCAACATTTTTTAATAGATGAGAAAACTGAAGATCATGGAGTTGAATAATTGGACCTGTCATGTAGGTATCATACTTTAGAAATGGAATTTGATCCCAAGTCATCTGGTTTCAGAGCTAAGGATCTTTTCATTGTATTCTGTTGAGTTGAATGTTTAAATTCAACCTAAAGTGCTTGGTTAAAAAAAATGAATAAAAGAATCAAATCCTATAGAATTAATGGCTCTGTCTTTCTGAAACTAACTGTTCCATCTGTTTTAGGTATCTTATAATGGACCATGAGACATACTTATGTGTGTCTTTAACCTATAATAGGAGCATACCAGTAAACCCTTCAGAGATTTCTAGACAGCTCTCCTCTGTCTATCTGTCTGTCTCTCTCCCTCTGTCTGTCTCTCTCTCCTTCCCCCTCTCCCTCATAGTTTTCTGACCTCCTACTCAGTAAGGACAGATTTAAGACCACTGGTTCACTCTCTGAATAACCTGCTTATCTTTCTGAACACTAGGAGACATAATTGTGACAGCCTTCCTTTATTGACAATATTAGTTAGCGGGTTAAGATGGCGGAGAGGAGGCTCACAGTTGCATAAGCTCCGCGCTTTCTCTCACTATCCATTTCATTACAAGCCTCTGAATCAATGCTTGACTGAAAAAAACCCACAAATAGTTACCAAGAGAAGCCATCCTTGAGATCCGCCAAGAAAGGTCTGTCTTTACTGGAGGGCTGGGGCGGTTTTAGATCGGGCGCAGGCGGCGGGCAACGGCAGTGAGGGCACAGAAGCAGACTGGAGAGGGGGTGGGGAGTGATCGCAGCTGTCTCTGCGGGGAGAGCTTCGCTACAGGTTTGGAACCTGCAGCAAGTCAACAGCCCAGCAGAGAAGCTAAAAACACTGGGGCTGAAGAACACAACCGCAAACAGCTGGAGTCTCTCAGGACCTGGCCGCCCCCCCCTTCCCCCCCTCAGTGACTCAGCACGCTTTGGGATCTCAGAGCGCAGGCGCAGCACAGTCCTGCTAGTGCCTCACTGCTGCCACCTGCAGTCTGTAGAGGAAGCTCGATAACACACCCAGCCCCCCCCCCAAAGAAAGACTCCAGTTTTTTCTGTTTTTCTTTGGTAGTTTGTCTCTGATTAATAGACAGAATGAGCAAGAAGCTGAAGAGGACTTTAACCCTAGACAGCTTCTACACAGATAGAGAGCAGACTCTAAATCCTGAGGAGACTAAAAACAGGCAGTCCCCAGGTGATTCCCCAAAGGAGGAGATCGTCTGTTCCTCAGCACAGATGAACCTCATAGAAGTGATTAAAAAGGCTCTCACAAGGGAGCTAGAAGAAAAATGGGGAAAGCAGAGTGAGGCTTGGGAAAAGGAGAGGGAGGCTTGGCAAAAGAGCCTGGAGAAAGTTAAAGAGAGAGTGGATAAAGAAGTAAAATCCTTGAAAAATAGGATTAGTGAACTGGAAACAGAAAACAGCTCTCTAAAAAACAAAATTGGCGAAATGGAAAAAAATTCCACAGAACAAAAGAACTCAATGGGACAATTAGAGAAAGATTTTAAAAAAGTGAGTGAAGAGAATACTTCACTGAAAATCAGAATTGAACAAGTGGAATTGAATGACTCGAGGAGACAAGAAGAATCAGTCAAGCAAATCCAAAAAAATCAAACAATGGAGAAAAATGTGAAATACCTTCTGGGGAAGACAACAGACCTGGAAAACAGATCCAGGAGAGACAATCTGAGAATCATTGGACTCCCAGAAAAACATGATGAAAAAAAGAGCCTGGACACTGTCTTCCAGGAAATTATCAAAGAGAACTGCCCAGAAGTCATAGGAACAGAGGAAAAAATAAACATTGAAAGGATTCATCGATCACCCACTGAAAGGGATCCTAAAATCAAAACACCAAGGAATATAGTGGCCAAATGCCAGAACCCTCAGATGAAAGAAAAAATATTGCAAGCGGCTAGAAAAACCCAATTCAAGTATCAAGGAGCCACAATAAGGATCACCCAGGATCTGGCAGCATCCACATTAAAAGATCGAAGGGCGTGGAATATGATATTCCGAAAGGCTAAGGAACTTGGTATGCAACCAAAAATAACTTACCCAGCGAGAATGAGCATCTTTTTCCAGGGAAGAAGATGGACATTCAACGAAGTAAGCGAATTTCATCTATTTCTGATGAAAAAACCAGAACTTAACAAAAAGTTTGATCTACAAATATAGAACCCAAGAGAAATCTAAAAAGGTAAAGATTAATCTTGGGAACTATATTTTGACTATATAGATGTATAAAGAATACATGTATACCTTGTTCTAGAAATTGATGTGGAAAGGACATTGTACCAGAAAAAGGGTAAAGTGGGGGTAGTACATCTCATGAAGAGGCATAGGAAACCTATTATATCTGAGAGAAAGAATGGAGGGGGATGAATATAGTGGGTATCTTACTGCCTTCAGAATTGGCTTTAAGTGAAAAATCTTAAGACATATTCAATCTATGGTGAAACTTCTCCCATCTCATTGAAAAGTGAGAAGGGAAAAGTGGAAAGGGAAGGAATAAGCTAAGCGGAAGGGAATACGGGAACTGGGAGGGAAAGGGGTAAGATAGGGGGAGGAACTCTAAGGCGGGGGGAGGGACACTAAAAAGGGAGGGCTGTGAGAAGCAAGGGGTGCTCACAAGCTTAATACTTGGAAGGGGGGGAAAGGGGAAAGAAGGGAGGAAAGCATAAACCGGGGTTAACAAGATGGCAAGTAATACAGAATTGGTCATTCTAACCATAAACGTGAATGGGGTAAACTCCCCCATAAAGAGGAAGCGGTTAGCAGAATGGATTAAAAGCCAGAATCCTACAATATGTTGTTTACAGGAAACACACCTGAAGCGGGGAGATACATGCAGGTTAAAGGTAAAAGGTTGGAGCAAAATCTACTATGCTTCAGGTGAAGTCAAAAAAGCAGGGGTAGCCATCCTGATCTCAGATCAAGCTAAAGCAAAAATTGACCTAATTAAAAGAGATAAGGAAGGACACTATATCTTGCTAAAGGGTAGCATGGATAATGAAGCACTATCTATATTAAACATATATGCACCAAGTGGGGTAGCATCTAAATTCTTAAAAGAGAAACTAAGAGAGCTGCAAGAAGAAATAGACAGTAAAACTATAATAGTGGGAGATCTTAACCTTGCACTCTCAGAATTAGATAAATCAAACCACAAAATAAATAAGAAAGAAGTCAAAGAGGTAAATAGAATACTAGAAAAGTTAGATATGATAGATCTCTGGAGAAAATGTAATGGAGACAGAAAGGAATACACTTTCTTTTCAGCAGTTCATGGAACCTATACAAAAATTGACCATATATTAGGACATAAAAACCTCAAACTCAAATGTAGTAAGGCAGAAATAGTAAATGCATCCTTTTCAGACCACGATGCAATGAAAATTACATTCGACAATATTAGTTAGCTCAATATGCTTTTTAATACTGTCCTTTGATCAGATTGTTAATTTGTTTGTTTACTTAACCCCTGCTTTCTATACAAATTTCACTTATGTGAAAAGGTATTATATGATCCTTACTGCTTTAATGTAATGTAATGACATCATCATAATATGATATTAGCCTGGTGGTACACTCTTGTAATCTCAATTCCTTGGACAATTGATACTGGCATATTGCTTAAACTCAGGAGTTTTTAGTTGCAATGGGCTATTCTGATCAAGTGTCTATGCTAAATTCAGAATTAATATGGTAAGCCATTAGAAGCAGGGAGGTACTAGGTTGTCTAAAGATGAACAAACTAGTCTAGCAGAAACAACCTTTTATATTCTTTATTAGTGAAATTGGGTTTATGAAAAGCCCCTGTAGTTTTATTCTGAGCAAAATGGGCATTAATGTAAGAAAGGCAGTGTATATATAGAGAGGCTTTAGTGTTAACAAGAGATCAAAGGTATGAACTATTGTCCTTTCAATCCTTTAATCATTTTGAGATATAACACAATCTCTCTTCCAAGACAATTTCTAATTGACCCTTGTTTATCATGTGATGCTGTTCCTAAAACTTCTGATCCATTTCCATAAGAAATATTATGGTGAGAGTAGATGTCATCTAATTACCTTTATCCAGGAATGAATGTATTTAAGGATAGAATTGAAGAGTAACAGCAGAAAAAAAGAAAAAGATATAACATGGTTACTCTTGCAAATTATTCTTTCCATCAAGGACAATGGAGTCAGAACATTTGGACTCTAGTTTCATGGTCTTTGTTATGTTGCATGAAAAATTGACATGATGGAAGAAAAACAAAGATGAGGAGCAAAGTGTCATTAAATAAAGTATGAGTCAGAGGAAGTCCATGCTAAACGAGGTAACTCTTTTAGGGACATTGAAAGATAAATTTTCAAGGTACCTGAAAGAGCAGAAATTGTCAAATGCTTGGAAACAAGACATGTTTTTGCTACCAAAAAGGTGAATGATAAAAACATTAGTATCTCTCAACTCATATGCCTACTTCTCTATAGCTATATCTTTATGAAACTAAAGTATATATACATCAAGGGCAACCTTAATGAAGGAATGAGAAAGAAATAAGCAGAGTTTTGCAAGTGACAATCTGCAGAGAGACTATGTCTTTACTGAAAAAGACACTGCAGTTAAATAAACTTGAGAGGAGAAAAGCAGATTGAATTTTACTTGAGAAAATATGCAATACCTTTAGTGACCCTAATCTTTTCTCTTCTTTGGTAAATTTTAAAATTTATTTTAAACTTAAATATAAAGTGAGAAGAAAATTGTCATGCACACAGTAGAGCATAAGAGAAGATTTAATATAAAACCATAAATTTCCATTTCAAGGAAACTGATATAATAAATACTACACATTGTTTTCAATACTTCCTGACTTTGCTTCCTTGTATGTTTATTTTTGTTCTCTACTGTGCATGATCCTTATCTTTTAAAAATAATTCCCATGTAGACTTATGACCTTATAAGACTGTGAAACTTAGAATATTACAGTACCTGAAAAAAATTAAATTTTCAGTTTTCCAAAGGACAATGGAAAGATACTTATTGAGAATGAGTAGGCTACAATAGATTATCAATTAATAACTTTAAAAAGATTTGACACACAAAGCTGGTCTTATAATAAGAGAAAAGGAAAACTGGTGAACTGTGCATGAGTTTTATTTATACCAACAAAATATGAACAGTTCTAGATGAGGGCCACCAGAATATTGGATGATCTCTTTGTTGAAAATTTTCAAGTAGGCAAGAAAAATAACTCAGGATAAGAACCATGGAAATTTTGTGATCTACAACAATAGACAGAGTACTCATGTCATTGGGATTATAGACTTATTAAGGTATCAAAATCTTGAAGTTTAATCCTCTTGATTCTATATATTAATATATACTTAAATATAGGAATGTAATGATAAATGTTTAACAACTGGCTCTCTGGGAAAAAAATGTGTGCACAGCACACTTTAAAATTTAATTAGCATTATTTCTCCATAACTTTCCTAAGCTGAGACAATCAACATTAAATTACAATCTGATTGCAACATTTGCCAATTTCCAAGGTATAAATTCTCTCAATGAAAATTTAACAGTCCTCTCTCATAAGTCAGCACAATCTGACTGACAAGGGAGGTAAACTGTGTTCCCTTTATTACTCTGAAATTATGTTCCCTTTTGATCTGTGATCCTTTTTGGAATCTCAGGCCCTCCTGGGGAAGGCATATCCCCCCAGATAAGTTATCTTGGTCAAAAAGCACCCTTTTTATCTTTTGAGGCTGCCAGACCTTTTAAATTCCAATGGGAGATCTGGGCTTGATACTGATAAGCATCTAGGCCTGAGAACTTTGGCTTCCTTTTCAGCCTGAAACCTGGGCCTCAAAGATTCCTTTTAAAGGCCATTTTCTGAACTCATATTTCACAGAAGGTCCAAAGTAACTTGCTAGGACTCTCCCCCCTGAGAAGGCATTGTATTCTCAGTGTCAGTCTCCTTTTCCCTAATATGACTTTTCCACTAAAGAAGTCAGTCTTTTAGCAAAACTGGCTTCTTATCCAACAATAAATTTTCATTTTCGCCAATTAATATTTCAGGTTCATGAATTCTTTCATAAAGAACCTCTGTGCCAACCAAAAGGTGATTTTAACAACTCTCTGACTGCTATTAACCTCCTCACCACTAACCTCATCATGACTAAACATACCCCTTACTAAAACCATCAAATTTTATTTAGAAAAATTGTTCTTTAACTACAATGCCCTCATTTTATGCTAATAAAGTTGAAATTTTAAGCTGGGATTAAAAAAATTAGTTTCATATGATTAGATTAAGTTATACAGGAAAATGAAGGAAATGATGTTTTATTAAATGATATTTTAAGATTTATATTTATAATATTTTCTATAAATATGTCCCTTTTATGACTATCCCTATTGTTCATCAGTGAACAAGTTTAGTTCATTCTGTGTGGTAGCTTAGACAGTGCCATTCTGCCTGAGTCCAAAACTATTGACAACATATCTAAGGCAGGAGGGATGTTGAGGACCCAGAGAACAAATTTATGAGAGTGTTCATGTCAAAGCCATTAGGGTGAAAAATAGTTGAACCATGTTTTTTCACTCTTGGCAGAGTTGATGGATAGTTAAAATATTTGAACAAAAAATATCTCATTCATTAGAATCCATTAAGTGTCATTCTGACTGAAATGGAAAATCAATCAAAAATAAGTGGTGATTCCAGAAGAGTATATAATCATATAATATTTTTAAATATGTAACTCTTCCCCTTATCTAGTATACATAATTATGAATGGATTCAATATACAAGTTGCTAAATGGTCAAGCACTAGCCCACTTGTTTCCTTTATTCATCAGTTCAATGATTTTCTTTTAGTTGGCTACATTTCAATATTAGTTCTAGGTGACTGCAAAGGACCTGGCACAGCAGTGACTGATCAGTCTTGGATTAGGGATTTTGAAAAGTCAATTAAGTATGAAATCACCTTAGACATGCAAGAAATCTTTCTGAATTTCAGGAATGTGGTCACAGTCAGAATAATTGGCTTTTCATGGCCCTACATTAGAGAGGTCATTGATGCACAGTGACAAGCAAAAATTCAAGAAGTATAATAAATGATATTTTGTTTTTAGATAAATAATAAAATAAAAAGCACCAGGGTTTTGCCTACAAGGCAAAGTTATTAATTTCTTTTGGAGCAGTTTTTGATATCTATACATCTATCACTGACTCTTTGGGCCCATCTATCACCTGAAGAGTTAATGTTTTCAAGAACTTCCTCTGTAAAGATACATCACCCACCCCTAAATTTATGCTGCTATATTATAAGTATAAAGGTAAACACTTTATTTATTTTTTTAAATAACTTTTTATTGATAGAACCCATGCCAGGGTAATTTTTTACGGCATTATCCCTTACATTCACTTCTGTTCCGATTTTTCCCCTCCCTCCCTCCACCCCCTCCCCTAGATGGCAAGCAGTCCTTTACATGTTGAATAGGTTACAGTATATCCTAGATACAATATATGTTTGCAGAACCGAACAGTTTTCTTGTTGCACAGGGAGAATTAAATTCAGAAGGTATAAATAACCCGGGAAGAAAAACAGAAATGCAAGCAGTTTATATTCATTTCCCAGTGTTCTTTCTTTGGGTGTAACTGCTTCTGTCCATCTTTGATCAATTAAAGCTCTCTTTATCGAAGAGATCCACTTCCATCAGAATACATCCTCAAACAGTATCGTTATTGAGGTATATAATGATCTCCTGGTTCTGCTCATTTCACTTAGCATCAGTTCACGTAAGTCTCACCAGTCCTCTCTGTATTCATCCTGCTGGTCATTCCTTACAGAACAATAATAATCCATAACATTCATACACCACAATTTACTCAACCATTCTCCAATTGATGGGCATCCTTTCATTTTCCAGCTTCTAGCCACTACAAACAGGGCTGCCACAAACATTTTGGCACATACAGGTCCCTTTCCTTTCTTTAGTATCTCTTTGGGGTATAAGCCCAGTAGAAACACTGCTGGATCAAAGGGTATGCACAGCTTGATAACTTTTGGAGCATAGTTCCAAATTGCTCTCCAGAATGGCTGGATGTGTTCACAATTCCACCAACAATGTATCAATGTCCCTGTTTTCCCACATCCCCTCCAACATTCCATATTATCTTTCCCTGTCATTCTAGCCAATCTGACAGGTGTGTAGTGGTATCTCAGAGTTGTCTTAATTTGCATTTCTCTGATCAATAGTGATTTGGAACACTCTCATATGAGTAGAAATAGTTTCAATTTCATCATCTGAAAATTATCTGTTCATATCCTTTGACCATTTATCAATTGGAGAATGATTTGATTTCTTATAAATTAGAGTCAATTCTCTATATATTTTGGAAATGAGGCCTTTATCAGAACCTTTGATTGTAAATAAACTGTTTTCCCAGTTTATTTTTTCCCTTCTAATCTTGTCTCCATTTGTTTTGTTTGTACAAAAACTTTTCAATTTGATATAATCAAAATTTTCTATGTTGTGGTCAATAGTGATCTCTAGTTCTTCTTTGGTCATAAATTCCTCCCTCTTCCACAGGTCTGAGAGGTAAACTATCCTATGCTCTTCCAATTTATTTATAATCTCATTCTTTATGCCTAGGTCATGAACCCATTTTGACCTTATCTTGGTGTACAGTGTTAAGTGTGGGTCAATGCCTAGTTTCTGCCATACTGATTTCCAATTTTCCCAGCAATTTTTGTCAAATAATGCATTCTTATCCCAGAAACTGGTGTCTTTGGGTTTGTCAAACATTATATTATTAAAGTTATTGGCTGTTTTGTCCTTTGAACCTAACCTATTCCATTGATCAACTAGTCTATTTCTTAGCCAATACCAGATGGTTTTAGTAACTGCTGCTTTATAACATAATTTTAGATCTGGTACAGCTAGGCCACCTTCATTTCTTTTGTTCCCCCTAACTATATTTCCTTTGAGTGAAAAGGAAAAAAAAAGACACAAGAGTTTGTCCAAGTATACAAATTCCCAGTTAGCAAATATTTTGGCAGAAGATATGTTTGTGAAAAAAAGATATACTCAGTGACCGTGACCAGGAACTCCATAGACGTTGAAATCTGAGTTCTTCATGTCATTAGTGAGCAATGAATATTCGCAATTATTAACAGTATTGGTAATGATTTTTTTTTTTTTTTTGCTTTAAGTATTTTTTTTTAACAAGGCAAATGGGAATAAGTGACTTATCTAGGGTCACATAGCTGGTAAATATTAAGCATTTGATGCTGGATTTGAACTCAGGTCCTCCTGATTTTAGGGCATGTGTTCTATCCACTGTGCCATCTAGCTGCCCCCTTCAAGTTTTTTTTTTTTTTTTAAAGAGAAGGAGACTAAAAGAAATTAAGTGCCCTCTAATATCCAAATATTTCTTATATTGTTTATTTGATCACATTCAGAATTTAAAGCTTTCAGAAAGACTAACTTTTTATGATAGTCTTTTTTTAAAGGAGGGAAGTTTATGACATATATTCCTTGGAGGGCAGGGGCTGATTCAATTCATTATTTGAATCCACAGTGCCTTGACCATAAGGTACAAACTGAACATGTGATTTTATTGATATAAAAAACTCTCAGATAAGGGAATGCCCTCAACTAATGTAAGTTGTCACCTCTCCTACCTATAATCTTAAAGAGTTGCTTTTATAATTTAAATTTTACTTTTTAAAATAATTAGAGATCCATTTTTTTCCCTCCAACTTGATTGGGAAGAAAAGAAAAAAAAACAAATTACTTGTAAAAATATACATAGTCAAACATAAAAAAAAATTCCATTGGCTGTATTTAAAAAAATCTCATTGTGTACCCCAAATCCATCATCCTTTTGTCAGGAGGTGGATACACATGCTTTATCATTATTTCTCTGTAATCAATGAGAGCTATTGCATTATGAGATTAAGTGATTAGCCTCATTTATTTAACCTATAGGTGTAGAACTTGAACCCAAGTCTTCCTCACCAAATTGAGTGTTCTATCCATTATATAATTCTTTCAGTATTATAGATAGTAATTAATTATAAATACTTCTAGAATTTAGTTGAATTGAACTGAACTGAAAGAGAAATAAGTAATTTTTTTAAATAAATAAAAAAGCAGATATTTTAGCACTAAATCTTTAGCAGATTTTTATGACTCTTATTTTTCTTACAATTTGATTTTCTTTTTACATTTAGGATTTAAAAGCACCCATTTCATGCTTTTTGTTGTGCACAGTACATAGCAACTAGTAGGCACTAAGTTTGTAGTTGTAACTAACTACTAAGTTAGTATAAGGTATTAAGCTTGTACATTGTAAGGATGTAGAATCACCATCAAATATTCATTGTAATGTAGTAGAAAGATTAAGCATCCAAAAACCTGGGGTTGAATGTACTGGCTATGTGGTCTTGAGAAATAATATAACTTCTCTAAATTCCAGATTCTTCATCTTATAAAAAAGTCTTCAAAAGATTGAGGATTAAATAGCATAATATGTTAGACATATCTAAATTATAAAGTATGATTTAAATATAAGCAAACTATATTGTTTGAAAATTATTTATTGAAGTCCATTATGTACAATATGTTATTTCATCATTTGGTTTGGAGATTTGCTAAATATTAGCAGTCATTTCTTGCTTATCTTCATATTCCTTTCAACACTCAATATAGTAGTAGACATTTAATAGATGTTTGTTGAATGAAGGCATGGTTATTTGTAAAATCAAAATAACCCTTCAATGAATCTTTTGGTGATGTAAAGATGCATTATATAATATGGATAATCACTCCCTAATTTATCCATTTGGGAGACATGTTTTCTTAAATGAGATGCACCTGTATTGCTAAGGCTTTTGGAAAGTTTTGTGGAGCTAGATAAACCGGATCTATCACTGATTAATGAACATGACAACACTGGGCAGTAAGCAATCCTCATCTCTGATGATAAAGAATGACCTCAATTACCTTCTTGTAGGGTCACGTGAGGATTTGTTTCCCAGTAGCAATTATTTGTATCAGAATGAATGGTCTTTGCTTTTGTGCATGGTAGGGAAGGGGTGGAGGGGGGGCGGGCACTTTCCTAGCTGGGTTGGAAGCTGGGCATATAAGAGGCATGTGCTTTAATGGGTTTATCTAATCTGTCACTTTGCACATCAGTGCACACATCATTGCCAGTGTCACCTTGACACAAATGAGAGCTATTAACTGATGGACACTTGGTGGGCTTGCAACATCCCTGATGCCTGACTTTTCTTTGTGTCTCACTTTCTTTTTTGCTAACACTTAGTGTGACAAGTCATACTCCATCCTTCTGTTCAGCAACAAATAAAAATGACATACACAGAAATAGGGAACATTGCTCTGGTCTTGGAGAATACAGCTTAGCAGTTGATTTTATTAACATCCTAGCACTTAGAGATGATGGATAAATGAATGATAAATGGATCACATAAATTAGACTTATATTTGTAAGAACTACCATGTGAAAACTGAGACTTTCCTATTGAATATGCTTTCCTCCATGAGTCTGTTAGCTAATTTATAAAATCCACTTTCTTTTCACATTATCATAAATTTATTTTAAAAATACAAGGTTTCAAATAAGATTCAATTCAAATAAAACAAGATTCAATTCAGCAAGCATTTATTAAGCCTTTTTTTTACCTACCTTGTATCTTACAACAACATAAAGCAAAGAAACTAGCGGTTCACGGGAGCTGACTATGCTGGAATATTGATTTGTAATATGTTAGCCAATTTATTAAATTTTTACAATATGCTAGACACTGTTAAATTATGGGGATATAAAGAATAAAAGTCTTCACTTTCAAGGAACTCACAGTCTAATGGAGGAAAAAGCATATACAAACATATATACAGGATAACCAACAATAATCAATAGAAGAAACACATTAGAACAAAGAGAGATTGGGAAAGGCTTCTCACAAGAAAAATCAGTAGATAAGAAGAAAGAGAAGACTCCAGACATGGGTGACAATTAGTGAAAATGCAGAGTCAGAGACAGAATGAGTGAAAAGAACAGCAGGCAGAAAGAATTAAGTAGTAAAAAGACTGAGAAGGTAACAAAAGGCCATATTATTATTGTTGTTTAGTTGTGTCCAATTCTTTGTAACTCCATCTTGGCAAAAATTCTGGAGTCCTTTGACCTTTTTTCTCTAGCTTATTGTACAGATAAGAAAACTGAGATAAGCAGGTTTACTTGACTTGCCCAGGGTCATACAGCCAGTAAATGTCTGAAGCTGGATTTGAACTCAGGAAAATGAGTCTTCCTAACTTCAGAAGCAGTATTCCATTAATTTTATCACCAAGCTGCCTCCTAAGGAATCAGATTATGAAAACTTTAAAAGATGACAAATTTTATACTTGATCCTGGCCATTATAGCTGGAGTTTATTGAATAAAGGGGTGACAGGGTCAGACTACACTTTAGGAAGATCACTTTTCTGACCAGAGCAGAGTATGGAAGTACTGGTCAGATTACATCTAGAGTATCAGTTCTGAATCTTTTATGAAGAGCACATAAGGATTACTTAAAGGAACTATTTGTGTAGACTCAAGGGATGACATAATAGATGTCTTTAAGAATTGAAAAACCTTATAGTAAAATAGAGACTAAACCAGTTTTTTTTTTTGGCTCTAAGAAGTCAAATTGGAACAAATGGGTAGAAGATGAAGAGATCAATTTAGACTTGACCCTGGTCAAGTCACTTAACTCTGTTTGCTTCAGTTTCCTCAACTGTAAAATGAACTGGAGAAGGAAATGGCAAACCATTCCAACTTCTTTGCCAAGAAAACCTCAGATGGGTTACAAAGAGTCAGACATGACTGAAAAAAAGACTGAATGAGGAACAGCTTCCTAATTCTTAGACCTATTAAAAAGCAGAATGGATTAGGTGGCAAAATACTGGCTGGAGGCTTTCAAGCAATGACTGACTGATCATGTGTCCAATATATTATGATAAGGATGTTTTTTCAGGTATGAATTGGCCCCAGAGATTCCTTCTGGCTGCATCAAGAGTAGCATAGTGTCCAAAAACAAAGTGATAATAATCTCCCTATGCACTGCCTTGGTCTAGTATTTGAAATATTGTTCTCTATTCTATACATCAAATAGAATTTGGAAATAAATTGGATCTAGAAGAAAATGAAGAAGATTGGGGGAAGATTGTAAACTATGTCATATGAAGACTTCTTAGAGGAAGACTGGCAAAGGGAAGGCTTCAAATAAGATAAGCATTGTTTTCAAACATTTAAAGAGTTTTCAAGTGGAAAAAAGGATTACACCCATTCTTTGTGGTCCCAGGAAACAGAACTATAACTAATGGAAAGTGCTACTTAATCACTCGAAGTTTTCAAGTGAGAGTTAGATGATCACTTGGAGATTTTTGGAAGGACTTCTATATAAATACCTCATGAGTATTGGGTGAAGGAACTAACAATATTGAATTTGGAGAAGAGCAGATTGAAGGGAAATATGATAATTAAGTGTTTTAAAAGACAGTTATATGGAAGTTTACTAATATTTGTTGATTTTCCAGAGAGCATAATAATGCAATTGGTAGTAGTTGCAAGAAAGGTCTTTACTTGAGGAAAACTTCCTAAGAGTAGAACAGACTTCTTTGGGAAGTGCTTGGTTCTCTCTCAGTAGAAGGTAACTCTTTAAACAGAGTCTGAGTGATGATTTTCCAGGGATGTTTATATAGGTATGGATTGGAATAGTTGGTTTTGGGAGTTCTTTCCAACTCACAGATTTTGTGCTTCTAGATCAAAGATGATTACAAACTGCTGGCAATGATGCTAATGCGACCAAGAGCTGAGACTTGGGAACAGATCCAATGCTATATTAAACTTTTTGGCATTTTGATATCAAGTCCTAATCAATCTTTCTCAGCACCTGTTCCTAATATATATTAGGTATGTATGTATATATACATATGTAGGCTATATATGCATAGGCAATGTATATATATAGATAGGCTATATATATAGGCCATGTATACATATATAATCTATCTATATATTTATATATAGTCTGTATGTGTGTGTGTGTGTGTGTGTGTGTGTCTGATTAGATCTCAAGAACTGGAAAGATCAAGTTGCTTAGTGATGATGGTAATTTATATTAGCTTTCCTTCTTTTCTTCCCTCTTATTTCAGTTCACTGTGCTGAGGACACATTAAGTTTTTCAGACCTCAGATTCTTAGTTTTAATTTTTTACTATTGTGGGGACTGACTAATCCAGGAACTCTAATCCCAAATAGTATCTAATAGTCATTACCTTCCCACTTGGCATTTCCTGTTTTCCAAGTCCTGCTTCTCACTGTGAAGTGTTATAGCTACTGCAGAGCAGGCGTCTTATTTTTCATGTATAGAAAGGAGAAAATTTTTCTTTTGTGGGACTTTGATGATCAGTTTTTGCTTTTGGAAACTGATGGGAATTGGGACATGGCCTTGGCTACTTGAGGTAGCAGTAAATCCCTGGCCTATGATTAATATTACTTCTCCTACCATTCTATCTTTAGATTCCAGTGTAACTTGTGACCTTCTGAGTCCTGACCCCCCTCCTGTCTTATGAATGAGGAGTGGGAGTAGAGTGGGTAGACAAAAGGATAGGGGAAATTTGAGAGTTGAGATAGAGAAAACACTAACTTTCAAAAATTATCAGAAAAGATCCTTACTTTATTTTCTGCTTGTTCTGAGAATTATTCTTCACATATTTATATCTCCCTGTTCCTAGTCCTAATTCTTACCTCACTGAAGGAAAACAGTAACAGTATACATTGCAATTGTATACAGAGAATATACATTGCAATTGTTCACTCAAAAAGGGAGAACAGGTATTCTTTGGGAACTTTTGGCCTTTTGTCATAATGTATGCCATACTATACAAATACTAGATATTGATTCTTCTGATGGTTTTTTTTTTCTATTCTCATTTTTTTAACTTCTTGACAAAATATTCAAAATAGCTGATGATTGTTTTTGGATATTCTCTCCTAGGTTTTTTATGACATAGATCACATACTTTTCCTTTCATCTCTCTGACTATTCCTACTCAGTCTCTTTTTTATAAATCTTCATTTGTACCCTATTTCCAAACATGGGTGTCTCTTAAGCTCTGTATTATCTCTTATTTTGCTTTATCTATCCTTTCCTTTGGTGATCAATTCTTAGAGATTCAAGGATCATCTCTTTGCCAATGATTCCCATATCTGTGTATGCAGTCCTAATCCCTTTCCTAACCTTCAGTTTTATGTCACCAATTGTCTAAAGAATATATTAAACAACATGTTTTATAGAATCAAATTCAAAATACTAGAAATGGTACTTACTTTCTCTCCCTCACACATACCTTTCTTCCAATTTCTCTGTTTTCTGTTATAGTTAACAGAATATACCATCATCCTTCCAATCACACAGGTTTACAATCTGAAGTTACTTCTAACGGTTCTCATTCCCCTTTCCCTGTCTCTTCAAATTAGCTTGTATTTGTTTTATGTATATATACATAAATTATTGTTTGGCCTTCTTTCTTGAAAATAACTGTGACATCAGAGAAGTGATATCATGACATGTAAGTCAATTCAACCACTGTAATCTCTCAAATCTGTTATTGTCAGTTTGTACAGCCATCATCTTGGCTTAGATTTTTATTTTCCCTGATACATTGCAAGAGTCTCCTATTTGGGTTCCCAACTCCTAACCCTATCCCCTCTCTAATACATTCTCCACACAGCTGCCAAAAATAATTTTTTTAAATCAGGAGTTTGACCACATCACTTCCCTGCTCAGGAACTCTTAATTACTTATTGTCTCTAGGATAAACCACAGAATTCTTCCTTTGACAGCTAAAGTACTTCAGAATATGACTCCAACATGCATTTTCAGTCCTAGTTATATTCAGAAGAGCACGTCTCTCCTTCACACACTCTGTGTTTCAGACAAAAATCAGCATTGCTATCTCTGATATTTTTGCACAGATTCTCTCCTTTCCCCAGATAGCAGTTTCTCCATTTATGCCCCTGAATCCTTAGCTTCCTCAAGGCTTCACTCACAAGCTACCTCTTTCCTGAGCTCCAATGGTTTTTGCACAATAACCACATTACCTACTTCACTGTTTACAAATTGTATTCTCCCAGTAGATTGGAAGCTTCTGTAGGGAAAGGATTGACTTTTAAAATTTACCTTCATATTCCTAGTGGCTAGCACAATGCTTTGCCTCTAGCAAAGCTGTCCTCAGATTACATAAAAACTTAAATATTAGTTGGATTGGATTGGTTCTTTCATCTCCTTTACTCACCTTCCCCAATTACCACAAAATACATACCAAACAAAAAATTCCTGGCAGAGTGTTAGACATGAGTACTTAGTAATTGCTCGGTAATTTTTGTGGAATCAATGAATGAACAAATGGAGTGCTTTAAAGGGAATAATCTATTAAAGCTCCCTACTAATGTTTGTGTGACCTTGAGATTTTAACTTTTACATTCCAAAATTCCTTCATCTATAAACTAAACTTGCAACATTGTGCACCAAAATAAGTATGTAATTGAAAAATATTTTGTTATCTTCACATAAAAGATTTATAAATACCCAACATTGTTGCTGTTATTAATAATCTTTTGTTTTAAAGAGAAAAGTACCAGCTCAGTCTCTTTTCAGAGTATGTAATACAACTCTAAAAGCTGTTGCCAGGCAACCTACATTTACAGCTCAGATGGGCTTCATTGTTTATACTTATATGTGAACAAGTGACCTATTCCTCCTTCAAAAGATTTTTCAGACTTATGGGATATTTATATCAGATCTTTATGGTATGGGTCATGCCAAAATTATTTTGTAGCAATTTCTGAAATTGGTAACTAAATACTTATCAGAAGAATATTGCTTTATTAAAATTGGAGGGAGGGTAGAAAAGTTACTGGCCATTTCTATGTAGAGATATGTATGTGTGTATGTATGTGTGTGTATAACTGAGAACTAGTCTTGGAATAAAAAATATTTGCGTTCATGTTCTTCCTCTGACATATTATGTATATGTATGTAAATATATGTTTTATATATATATATATATATATTTATACACTCATATATCCATAAGAAAGTTATTTCACTTCAAAATGCTTCTAGACAATTCTTGAAGAGGAAGTTTCTGTGCTAAAAGTTTCCTATAAAAATGGAATCTGGATCTGGATCAGTTAATTGGATGAATAAGAGCTATAATGAATCATTATTGATTAAAACCTGAAGATTCCTTTTGATTTGGTCATCATTTTCAAAGGATGTACATTACAATGTATACTACACAAATGTATAGAAATATATAAAAACATATAAATAAAACTCAGACTCTTTAGAAGTCTTGGCTTTAAAGTTGGAGAGTGCTAATTTTAGGTCATAGATGACTTTGGCAAATCATTTAACCTCCCTTAGTTTCTTTATGTATAAAATTAGGTGGGAGAGGAGGTGTAGTAAACAAGGTAACTACTGAAGTGTCACAACGTTGATATATGACCCTTTGTTCCAGTTGATGAAATTCATTATTTATTCCCTTAAATATTTTGAGTCAGAGTCAATAAGACCTGTGTTGGAATGAATTTAGAAGGATAAAGAAAGAGGTCTAATATTAGGAAAGTAATTCTGTTAAAAAAGAAATCTGAATTGTCTATACTATGTAATGTTTTTGTGTTGGCTTCCCCAAACTAGTGCTTGTTTTGGAGACTAAATAAATCATATGTATTAAATATAGTTTCAGACAGTTCTTATTTATAAATTGGTCTTTGTCAGAAGTTTACAGACATACCTGCAAATATCTCCACCTCAAAAAAAAAAGCTTTATTAATTATCTACTACATAAGTTCAGAAAAAAATGCTCTGGGAAAATTTGAGAGAGAAGAAAATTTCAGTTAGTAGGATCCAGGAGAGATTTACAGAAGAGCTGATGTGTAAACTGGAAACTGAAGGATAAGAAATATTTTAATAGCAGGGGATGAGGAAAGATTGCATTCAGGCATAGAAATAGTTTATACCAATGCACAAAGATGAAAGATAGCTGGAGAGTGGATTGAAGAAGAAAGAAATGAAGGAGGCTAATTAGTTAGGTTCTTGCAATAATGTAGGAAAGAGGGGGAAGATCCAATACTATGGTAGTGGGAAAGTGAGTGTGAAAAAAATTAAAAAGCTATTATGAGAGCTGAAAAATGTACCTGAGAACTGAGTTGATGTTGGGCATCAGAGTCAAGGAAGAGTTAAAGATGATTCTTTGGGTTGGAATGTGGAAATACTAGCAGAAATAAGGAAATTGAGAGGACAGGTGGGTTTAGTTCTCTTGAGGGCTGTGATCCAGTTTGGGAAGCAATTTTGAGATTATACTGACCTGTGAGTCAGAGAATCTAACCTTTATCCCTAGACAAATCAGTATGCACTTTTTCTGACGTGTCTTGATTGTTTCAAGCAGTAAAAGATGACAGCATTAGCCCCTTGTTACTCTTTATGCCCCTAAGGATGGTATAGGACAAACTTTGAAAACAATATGGAGGAAATGTGCTACATATATAAATGCAAGGTCACATTTCAAGGAAACCTGCAATTTTACTGACTTCTTTTGTATATAGCACTGGACTAGCCATTTAGAGGATGCAAAGAAATATGTGACATGATCTTTACTTTGAAGTAACTTTGTAGTCAAAAGACCACAAACTAATGAAATTTAAAAAAAAAATAAAATTCTTAAAATATATAATTAGAGTATTATCAAGAGACATAGATTGTGGAGGATTTCGAATTTGAATTGGTTTCCTAAATGATGTTTGAGATTTCTCAAATCTCAGTTTGGGATGAATCTTATTTGTGCAGCATCTTGTTACAATACCTAGTTCATTTTAAGCCCAGGGCAATGTAATGGATCTCTCTGTAGCCTTAAGGATTTTATCTCAGATTTTATCACATTTGCTCTGAATCCCAATTAGGAAAATTCCTACCACTTAGGCAGACTTTCTACTCTCTACCTTAATTTCCATTTATATCTATCCCTTGTTAACCACTGGTCTTTTTAGGTAAATTCAGTGTTATAGAAATATTTGGTCAAGGAGGCAAGTAATTTAAATGAGGGTAGACTAATCAATTGAGAAAATGATATTATATATTGGTATTTGTAGAAGGTATTGGCTTTTCTGTATGGCTGGAATGATCTCCCTCCTCATCTCTGCCTTCTGGCTTCCATGATTTCCTTCAAGTTCTGGCTAAAATGCCATTGTCTTACAAGATGTCTTTCTTGGTCCTCCTTGATTCTTCCTCTTGATTATTTCCAGTTTATCCTACATAAAACATAACTGATTTTTCTCTCCTCCATTATACTGTGAGTTCCTTAAGAAGAGGGAATTGTCTTTTGCCTTTCTTTGTTTCCTCAATGCTTTATCCCCTCTTAATATTTTGATAAATAAAACCTATATAGGAATAAACAATTGAATGAGTAAATTAATGGGAAAAGAACATCTAATGTTAGGAAAGTGATTCTGTTGAAAAAGAAAATCTTGGCATATAGTGGGTACTTAGTCAATGCTAATTAGATAATTTACTTCCAGGAATAGCCAATCTGTATTAGTGGAGGAAATGTTCATACTAATTAGACATGGATTCAGGAAGATCTGAGTTCAAAAATGGCCTCAAAAACTTACTAGCTGTACAACTCTGAACAAATCACTTAATCTGTATTTGTTTTAATTCCTCTTATGTAAAATGGAGAAGGAAATAGCAAACCACTCCAGGGTCTTTGCCAAGGAAAACCACCTGGACAAAATTCATAGGGTCACATAGAGTCAGATATGATTGAACGACTGAACAACACCATGAGACTGAGATCCTAACAAAAATAAATTCTATGAATGTATATAGATACTATTAACATGATTTAGTGCAAAGAGCACTAGTCTGAAAATTGGGATTTAGGTCTGTGTTCTAATTATGATTCCTTAAGCAAGACACTTTATAACTCTGGGACTCAATTTCTTCATCTGCCTCCAATTGGTGAAGGTTGGGAAAAGGTTAAACAAGATAATCTCTCATGTCTTTTTCCATTCTGAGATTCTATATCATTTAGAAAATGTTTGAAAATTTTTAATTGGGCCCTCTATATGACCAAGAAGAACTGTTCTGAGTGAGGGTGTTGACTGAGATGGTAGTTTGAAAAGGAATTCTATGAGGAAAATTATAGTCCTGTCACAAAGATCTTGGAGAGCTCTAGGCTGGAGGCTGATTGTAACTGAAAGGAATATCTCTAACATTGCTAAATGAATAACTCCATAACTAGGCTGAACAGAAAACAGCAGCCTTGAGCATAATTTAGGAGTTTGTCTGTAACTGAAGGATTCTTGCTGTTATGCCTATGGTTTTTAAAAAAGGATATCTTTAAGAAATTGATTTAAAATAGGAAATAAAATTATTATTAGATGATTTAGACATTATTTTATGGTTAGTTCTGCTCAATAATTTTTAATTTCTTTTACAATTTAGGGTTATGATTTTATATATAAGCAATTAAATTTTTACTGGTAAGGAAATACTAATTATGTTCCCTCCAGGTACCTAGTTCACACAAACCTTGAGATAGGTAGGTTGCTTAATCATAACTATCCCAGGACCTTGTGGTAGTGAAACTGAGGAATTATTGTATTATCTATGTGTAGGTTTATGGAAGTTTAACTTACAACACCATCATCTTTCCATTCCTCAGATTTTAGTAAATATATGTTTTTATAGAGATGAACAAGAGGGATGTTTAACTTGATCTCTACATATTGGCATGATAATAATAATATCCAAGCAAGGGATTTCAGCGATTCTTATAGGGCTCCAGCCCTAAGTGAAGAAAACAAAGGCAAGGGGGGTAGAGCACTGGTGAGCAGGGAAGTTCTAGGAAAGAACCATAAATTCAGTTCTGACAGGTTGGGAGTAAGGAGCAAGGATCATAAATTCTAATAAGCTAGGAGGGAAAAAGCTAGGAGACAGGATGTCTAGACCAGGAAATGGGGATGCCATGCTAGAATTTGAGATAAGCCATCCAGAGTTTTATGACTCTTTGGAATGCTAGTGGCCAGGGCTCCCAGCCCTAATTATCTAAGTCCTAATGGCCAGACACAGGGTTACCACTAGGGAGATTGAGGCAGAACAATTCAGGGAAACTGAGGCAGAACAAGGCAGGATTCAAATTCATGCTTCCCAACTCTAACACTCTTATCAACTAAACTACCTAATTGCTTAATAGCAGTAGTGAAAAATAGTGAAAAATCTCCAAGGTTTGTTAGTTTATTTTTAAAGTTTTATTGATGGTGCCTCCATTTTTTCCATTGTTTTCAATAGTTGTAAAGGGGAAGAGGAAAGATTTCTGATTAATTTTATGAATTCTTCTCAATCAAAAAATAGGTATGGGCTTTTTTTGGGGGGGGGCATCCTGGTGTGTCTCCCCATCAAAGTAAATGCTTACTAGTACCTTGCTGATAAGACACAGAAAATTCCTGGTGATTAGCAAAATGAAGTGGGTTTCTGTGGGACCAGGCTATCCTCTCTCTCTTTCCATTTGTGGTCTATAAAAGTGAACTAGTTTTTCCCCATTCTCCTCCCCTTCTCCCTTGCTCTCCCCTCTCCCTATTTTCTCTCTGGCCCCAACTCTGTTTCTCTATTTCTCTCTCTGTTTCTCCCAACCTCATTTCCCTTGCATTTTGAGAAAAAAGTATGGAGCACAGCTAAGCTTTCTAGTGGTGTTGAAGGCAACATGTGCCCTTGAGTAATTTCCTTTCAGGAACAGTTTCTAGTCTAGAAAGCCTTAGCAAAGCATTACAAATTACCTGCACCTTTTTGAGTTGTTCATTTCTGAGGAACAGACTGTCTCTTCTTCTGGTGTGATTACATCAACAATCTGACTGTACATAGTGTGTATGAATGAGCCTAATGGACTAACACAAATTAAAATACACATGAGCGCATACATAGGCTATTTGTTTTAGGCACAATCATTTCTAGTTACATATCTACTTTAAAGAAACAAAAACTTTTGTGAAGATTTTTATTTGAGTCATTTTGTCATTTTTACTTTCGGATATTATATATTTCATTTGTGTCAGTATAACTGTGTCAATAGCAAATGGTATTTTTTTCTCCTTTGAATTGCCCTTGACCTAAAGCTCAATATTCAAGGTGAGGGACAGACTTGCTGCCTCTATCTGGCAGGTCATGTGTTGAAGACTACCTTAGGCCATAAGGACCAGATGCTCTCTTTTTACAATTTTTCCCCCCTTACTAACAAGACAAGTCTTCATTCGCACTGCATAAAGTGGAAAGGCACCTTCTCTGTCAAATCTAGTCTTATCTTTTGACCAAAAAGCAAGGATGATGGTTGTACTTGGAGGATACACTTAAAGGATATTTGCTGTCTAAAATTACCTCAGAGTTACCTTTATATTAGGATATATTTCTACATTAAACTCCAGCCTCAAAATATTGTTATTGTTGTTGTGACCCCATTTGGAGTTTTCTTGGCAAATTTACCACAGTGATTGCCATTTCCTTTTCTAATTAATGAGTTTTCGGGTGAGGAAACTGAGGTTGACAGGGTTAAATGACTTACTCAGTATCTAGTAAACATCTGAGGCAAGATTTGAATTAATGAAGATGAGTCTTCCTAATTCTGGGCCAACACTCTATCCATTACAACAATCTACCATTTCATGTATTTCTTCCTACCATAAAGTCATTTTTATAAGGTTTTTAAAAATTTTCCCAAGTACATACAAAATAGTCTTCAACATTCATCATTGCTAAATCTTGTGTTCCAAATTTTTCTCCCTTCCTCCTCCCTATTCCCTTCCATAGATAGCAAGCAATGTAATATAGGTTAAACATGTGCAATTATTCTAAACATATTTCCATAGCTGTTAAACTGCACAAAAAATCAGATAAAATAGTGAAAGAAAAAAAAAGAAAAAACAAGCAAGCAAACAAAAAACAACAACAAAGGTGAAAATACTAGACTTTGATTCACATACAGTCTCCATAGGTCTCTCAGTCTCAGTCTGGATGAGGATGGCTCTTTCCACCATAAGTCTATTGAAATTGCCTTGAGTCATTTCACTGTTGAAAAGAGCCAAGTCTGTTACAATTGATCATCACATAATCTTCTTGTTGCTATGTGTAATGTTTTCTTGGTTCTACTCACTTTACTTAAGAGTTCATACAAGTCTTTCCAGGCTTTTCTGAAATCAGTCTGTTCATCTTTTCTTATAGAACAATAGTAATACATTACATTCATACACTATAACTTATTAGCCATTTCCCAACTGATGGGCATCCACTCAATTTCCAGTTCCTTGACATTACACAAAGTGCTAGTACAAGCATTTTTATACATATGGATCCTTTCCCCTTTTTATGATATCTTTGGGATACAGACCAAGTAGAGACTTGTAAGGATATGCAAAGTTTGATAGCTCTATGGGTATAGTTCCAAATTGCTCTTTGGAATGGTTGCATCAATTCAGAACTGCACCTACAGTGCATTAGCATTCTAGTTTTCACATATCTTCTCCAACATTTATCATTATCTTTTCATGTCATCTTAGCCAATCTGAGACGTATGTAGACAACTTCAGAGTTGTCTTAATTTGCATTTCTCTGATCAATAGTGATTTAGAGCATTTTTTCATATGACTAGAAATGATTTTAATTTCTTTATCTGAAAATTATCTGTTCATATTCTTTGCTATTTATCAATTGGGGAATGGTTTGTATTCTTATGAATTTAAGTCAGTTCTGTATATATTTCAGAAATGAGGTCTTTATCAGAAATACTAGGTGTAAAATATTTTCCCCAGATTTCTGATTTCATTCTAATCTTGACTGCATTCTTTTTATTTGTATAAAAACTTCTTAATTTAATGTAATCAAAATTATTACCAAATGGGGTCACAACAACATAATGTTCTCTAATTCTTCTTTAGTCATAAACTTTTTCTTTCTCCATAGATCTGGGAGGTAAATTATCCTTTGTTCTCCTAAGTTGCTTATAGTATCACTCTTTATGTCTAAATCATGAACTCATTTTGATCTTTTCTTAGTATAGTTTTAGATGTTGATCAATGCCTAGTTTCTGCCATGTTATTTTCCAGTTTCCCCGGCAATTTTTGTCAAATAGTGAATTCTTATCCCAGAAGCTGGAATCTTTGGGTTTATTAAACATTAGCTTACTATAGCTTTATATATATATTCCATTAATCTACTATTCAATTTCTTAGACAGTATCAAATGATTTTGATGACCACCACTTGATAATATAATTTTAGGTCTGATATGGCTAGGTGTAGAGGGCTGAAACTTCAAAAAGGTATGTTTGAATCAGATAACAGCACTTAAGGCTAATTACATATAAGAAATGAGATGATGACTCTATTAGCATATATTTGGATGATGGCTCTTCTCACCATTGGTGCTTGTTGAATGTTTGGTGTTAAGATAACTGTAGGCAAGCATTAGAGGAGAGGGGAAGAGGCAGAGTGACTTGGCCACAGGAAAGAGATTGATGATTCCAGACTCCAGAATCGAAGATTCTGCTTGCCTGCCTCCTTCACTTCTCCCCCTAAAGACCAAGGACTTTGATTCATCCTGACTCTGGCTGACCCAGGGGTCTACTAGGGAGCTAGCCCATACTTTACAGTAGACCACTTCCTTTGCATTTCCCCCCCATTAATTAACTTGGAATTCTTGACCTTTTGTTCTTCCAGATGATTTTTCTTCTTATTTTTTTCTAGCACTATAATTTCTTGGCAGTTTTATTGGTATGGCATTGACTAAGTATATTAATTTAAAAATTGTCATTTTTATTATATTAGCTTGGTATACCTATGAACACTAAGTAGTCTTCAAATTTTTAAATCTAACTTTATTTTTGTGAAGTGTATATGTGCTCATATAGTTCCTGGCTTTATCTTGGCTGGTAGGCCCCCAAACATTTTATATTATCTATAGTTATTTTAAATGGGATTTTTCTTTCTCTTGGTGCTGAACTTTGTTGGTAGCATATAGAAATGGTGATGATTTATGTGGGTTTGTTTTATATACTGTAACTTTGCTAAAGTTATTAATTATTATTAATTAATAATTTTAGTTGATTCTCTAAGATTCTCCAAGTATACCATCATCTGCAAAGAGTAATAATTTTGTTTACTCTAATTCATTCAATTTTTTTTCTTTTCTTATTATTAAAGCACATTTCTAGTACAAAATTGAAGAATAGTGGTAATAATGGGCAATCTTATGTCACCACTGATCTTACTGGCAATGCTTCTAGCTTATCCCCATTACATATAATGTTTTCTATGGTTTTAGATAGGTGCTACTGATCATTTTAAGGAAAACTCCATTTATTACTATGCTCTCTAGTGTTTTTAATAAGAATGCGTATTATATTTTTCTCAAATGCTTTTTCTGCATCAATTGAGATAATCATATGATTTCTGTTAGATTATTGATATGGTCATTGTACAAATACTTTTCCTGATATTGAACCAATCCTACATTCCTGGTATAAATTCTACTTGGTCATAGTTTATTATCTAGAGATAAGTTGCTGCAATCTCTTTACTAATATTTTATTTAAGATTTTTGCATCAATATTCATTAGGGAAATTGGTCTACAATTTTCTCTCTGTTTTGACCCTTCCTGGTTTAGGTATCAGCACCATATCTATATCATAAAAGAAATTTCTACCATAAAATTATTAATGGCTCACATAAATTCAACTTTCAATTATGCCAAAAGCACTATACTCATTGTATTGTATATTGTACATTGTACCTTGTAAACTCATCAGTTTTGTGAGGTTAGTAGTGCAGGAATTATTTGCCCTATATAAACTTCAATAATTCCTCTTATTTCAAGATTTAAGTATAAAACCTTCTGTTTGGCTTTTAAAATCTGTCCTATTTAACCTCCTCCTACCTTTCCAGTCTCCTTACTCTTAAAGCCCTTCTATGACCTCTGCCAAGCAATAAGACTAGACACCTTGCTATTGCTTGCATAAGCAACAGCTTCTGAGACTGTATTTTCAGTCTGTCCCCCCATGTCTGGAAAGTTTTTTTTTCCTCACCTCTGCTCCTGATTTCCCTTGGTTTCTTCAAGTCTTAAGTAAATATCCATATTTCCCAAGAAGCCTTTGCTGAATCTTAATGTTGCCTCTCTGAAACTATCCCATTTGACTTGTATGTACATTGTTAATTGTATGTTGTGACCCTTATTGATATGTAACCTCCTTGGGGGGCAGGGACTTTTTTGGATCAGTCTTTGGGACATGAGAACTTATCACAGTTATTGATATGTAGTAAGTGATTAATAAATGCTTGTTGAATGACCATTTTTTTAAAATTAAGGAAAATAAAGTTAAGAGAATTTTATACATACATGTAATGATCTATCTCACAAAGTTGTTGGTGGGAAAGTATTTTGTAAATCTTAAAATGATAAATGAATATAAATTACAAAAATTTGTTATCTATATGACTGTGGGCAAATCATCTCTCTCCTCATCACTGAAATGTGGGTGTTGGACTAGGCAATTTCTTAACTAAGTAATATCTAATATCACTAAGCTATTAGTCTAAAACTTGAGACTCTGTGAATTTCCAGGGTTTTTTTTTTCCCTAGGAAGAGCTGTGTCAAGGCTGTTGCTGCTTCAAGTTATTGTCATATGGGTTCCTGAATAAATTGCTCTATTAATCTCTGAAAAACTTCTCTTCTGAGATTCAGGATAAAGAAAGGGCTGTTGGTAGATTTTAATAAATTGAGTATTAGAAAAAAATTGCCCATTTTCTTATATGTTATGTTAATCAGTCACATTTTAGATAAAATTCATTCATTATCTAAGATCCAAAATAAAATGTCTGCTGCTTCATAAAGCCTTCTCTGGTCCTCAGCTCAGATGTGCTCTTCCTCCCTTGAGAATCCACAAATTTTTGTTTTTTCTTGTCTTATGTAAAATGTCCTTTTTTGCCTTGCAAAGTGATTATTTCTAGATTTATCTCATTCTTCTATAAGAGTATAAGATTTTTGAAAATAGAATGACTAGCATATCATCTTTACACCTCACATAACATCTTCTACAATGTCTTCCACAGTGATTGAGAAATATTTACTGACTATCTAAGGGTCTCCCCACCCCTTACTCCTGCAAATTACAAAAGTGCATAAGATTGGACAAATAAAATAAATACATCGGCTATGTCTAAAATTACATTTTTAGTGCTATATCTGGTGCTATATAAATGTTATCATCATCTTCATGATCATCTCTGGTTCATTAACTCAGCAAGGCATGGGAGATATGCTTCATCTTCAATCTTATAAAGTCATGATAATCATGTTCATTGTCTGGATAGGAGTTTTGAGGTTTCACAGAGTTGTTTCTTCTCTAAATACTATTGTGATCATTATGTATGGCCTTCATGGTTCTGCTAATCTCTTTCTGCATCAGTTTATGCAAATCTGTGTTTTTCTCTATCCCTCATGTTCTCCATTTTGCTATAATAAGGTCCCTTTCAGGCTTAAGATTCTCTCATTCTGAAACTAGAAGATCAGAGATCATTTATTAAGTAAATGCTATGTGCCAGGCACTCTGTTGTACATTGAGGATGCCCCCCCCCCAAAAAAAAAAAACCTATTGTCAAGACTTTATATTCTAATGCTTGGGACAACAAGGAACTTTTGGGACTAGTTATTTAGAGAGTGTGGTGATAGATAATTAGCCAGTAAATGAGATTGAGAAGGAGTAGACAGGCAGGTAGGAGGAGAATAGGGAACGAGACGTATCATAAAATTCTACAGAGAAGGGGGTATTTAGGAGGAGAAGGTGGTCAAAATTGTCACATACATCAAAGCAGAAAAAAATGAGGACTGAAAAAAGACTTAATTTGCCAATTAAGAGATCACTGGAAATATTCAAAGAACAGTTTTAAATGAGTGTTGAGAAGCCAGATTGCAAAATGATGAGTGAGTAGCTGAGGAAGGGAGAGAGATATAAGCTCATATGTTGAAAAGATGGACAGATCTAGTGAAGGTCTTGTGTTTTTTAATATGAAAGAGACTTGACTATATGTGAGGGAGACAATAGACAAAGAGATATTGAATATTTTATACAGAGAGGACATAATTGAAGGGTTAATTTAAGAAGGGAGAGCACTCACTGAGATCATCTTGTTATCATATTCTAGAGGAAAGGAAAAGAGAATGGGAGTTGTTAAAAATGTTTGATACAAAGAGAAAGGAAGAAAAGGGAGCTCAAGAAAATTGCCTCAGTTTTCCCAGCAAAATAAAAAATTAGTTGCTCTGCTAAGATGATTACAGGAGAAGGAAAAGAGTAGAAAGCTTTAAGAGAGAAGAGATTTGGAATAGCTTCTATAGGAATTCACATAGAGAATCAATTAGGAGGGGAAAAAAGGGGGAATGTCTTGCTGCCCTGAATCAATCGATAAACATTTAAGCACTTACTATGTGCCAGGCACTGTGCTAAATTCTGGGATACCGTGCTAATTTCATTGAGTGACCATTTGAATTTTGTTAACATGAATTTATATACAAAATAGCTTTATAACTCCAACACTGTTTTATTGCCAACAAGGGACAATTAACAGTATGATAGATTTTCTTTATCAAAATTGGTTTCTATATCAGAACACCAGTGGTATCTTCCAAAACCTATCTTCTCCAACAGTGTAATCTTAAATCTCCTTGTAAAATCTAAAGCCTGGTGAATTGTCCAGTGAAGTTAATAGAAGACTATTGATTTTGATTCACACAAATAAAATAAGAACCTTTTCCTGCAGAGTCATGCCCCTGCATGTAGCATTTTGCAAGTGGAAAACATGACTTTTTTGTTGCTGTGAGTGAAGTGTTCTCTAATAAAGCTGGCTAGGCAGTTGTGGTATCTGCAGCCTTCTTCATTTTTTGACCCTTAAATAACCTTAGATTTTCAATCATTACACTTTTTTAAGGAAAATAGATGCTTCAACTTCAATGCTTCAACTTGTGATTTTAACAGAACATCTAGAAGATATAGACAATATTACACCATGAAGAAAACATTGCTTTTTGGAGGGCCTTCAAAAAAGTACATTAACACTTTCATCCAAGCACTGTTCCAATTCTTTAAGAATGAGACAAGCTCAGACACCTTTCTTGTAGAATCTTACATAACCTCATGGATATGCTGAAGCCATTGTCTGGACTATCTAGTATCAAAAGTACTTCTATTTGAGACTTCTAGGTAACATTTAAAGGTATGAATGAAGAAGCTAATTGATCTTGTTCTCCCCTTTACTCTATTCATATTTTAGTGCACTAACCCATTTTTAACCTCATGGAAAGAATTATTTCTGATTTTTAAATATTTTTATTTTTAAACAAAATTTTATTGAAATTTTTTGTAGTGCCTAAACTTTCTCTTGTATTTCTCAATACTTTCCTCTTAAAGAGTTATTCCTTATAACAAAAATTTTACTTTTTTCTCAAAAGAAAAACAGAAAAAATAGAAAAAAATTCAGCACAATTAATCAGCTCATAAAACAATGTTCCAAAATTATTGACCTTGACCTCTGGGATCATCCCATATGTCTTTTTTGTGGTCAAATTTTTCTTCATAATTTCATAATTTTCCATTTCTGTGGTTTTGTGATATATTATTCTTTCCATTTACATCATCATAGTGATTGTGTATATTGTTTTCCTGCTCCTAATTCATTTGGTCAATTGATGTGAATTTTCCCATGTTTCTTTGCATTCATGGTTTATCACTTTTTATAGTGTGATAATGTTCCATTACATTTTTACACCATAATTTGTCTGGTCATTTTCCAATTAATGGGCATCTATCTTATTTACAATTTTTTTTTAAAACTAGCACAAAAAGTGCTGCCATAAATATTTTGATAATTATAAAGCCTTTCATTTACTCAATGACCTTCTTGGGATATATATTTAGCAGTGGACTGTCCAGACCAAAGGGTAAGGACATTTAAAATCTCTTTATCTGCATAATTCTGATTTGCTTTTTGGACATCTCTTTTTCTGAGTCCAAATCTGGTTTCAAATACTTACTTGTTATGTGATCTTGGGCAAGTCACTTAAGCTTATTTGTCTTAGTTTCCTCATCTATAAAATGAGCTGGAGAAGAAAATGGCAAGCCACTCCAATGTCTTTGCAAGGAAAACTCCAAATGAGGTCAAGAAGAGTCAGAAATTACTAAACAACAATTGTTCTAGATCAGTTGGTTTTCCTGTCCCTGTGGTCTTGAAAACCTGTTTCCCTGTCTTTGCATTTCAGATCACTTATGTTTCCTGTCTTTGCATTCTAGATCACTTGTTATCCCTCTTTGCATTCTAGATCATCCAGGTTCCCAGTCTTTATGTTTTAGATCACCAGTTTCTCCTGTCTTTGAATTCTAGATTATCTGTTTATCCTGTCTTTGTATTCTATATAATTTAAGTTCTAGATCAACTGGTTCCCCTTTCTTTCCATTCTAGATCATCTGATTTCCCTGTTTTTGTATTCTTGATCAGCCAGCTCTTTGCCCCTATCCTTGCATTCTAGAATACCTGTTCCCATGTATCGGTGTTCTAGATTAGCGGCTTCCCTTGCCTTTGCATTCTAGATCATCTGGTTTCCCTGTCTTTGCATTCTAGACCAGCTGTTTCCCCATGTTTTGTGTTCTAGATCAGCTGCTTTCCCTACCTTTGCATTCTAGATCACACCAGTTCTTTGCCCCATCTTTGTGTTTTAGAACACACATTCACATGTCTTTGTGTTCTAGATCAGGTGTTTCCCCTGTCTTTGTTTTTCAGGTCACCTAGTTTCTTTTTTTTTTTTTTTTTTTTTTGCAATTTATATCACCTGGCTCTAGATCAGCTGGTTTCTCTGTCTTGCCTTCTGGATCAGCTGTTTTCCTTGTCTTTGTGTTCTAGACCAGCTGTTTTCCCTGTCTTTATTAATCCCTTAAAGATGAGAAGCTGAGGACCAGAAAACATGATTAACTTATTCATGGATATTTAGCTTGTAGATAGTAGAAAAAAGATTGAAATCAGAACCCTTCTAACTATCAACTCATTGGCCCTTCTGTTATATTATGCTTCTTCCTTGTAGATAACATATTATTCTAAATATAGGATTTCTTTAAATGTGGGCCACAAACAATGGTGGACTAGTAAATGTTTAACAATTAGCTCTTCAGGAAAAAAAATACACAATATACTTTAAAGTTTAAACTTCATTATTAACACTTTTCCATCATGTTAGAAAGTCTAGATAAGCAACAAAATTATAAGTTGAATCTTAATTTGTAGTTTCTGAAATATAAATTTCTGAAGTATAAATGGGTGAAAATTTCACAATTGATTCTCAAGAGCTGGTTTCAGCTGGCTGAATAACTATAATCAGTACTCTTTAGAAGGGAAAAAAGCAGAGGAGTAGACAATGAAAAATACGACCAATTAAAGTATGTATTCACATTTTATCCAACTCTTATTTAGAGAGGATGTATAAGCTTTATTTGTACCAATACAGTCACTATTAAAAATGACTTCCAAATAGTGTATTTCTTCTGATGTTAATAAGTTCAGAGCATTTCTGGGTTATCATCCAGGCAGTTAGGAACCCATTTTCAGTGTCATAAGAGGATTTAGTGCCCTAACAGTGACTGGTACTAATGGAAATCATATTGCCTTAATCTTGACATCAACTTTCAAATGTTGCCCCCTGGACAGACCAGCATTTCTCTACACAACCCCACCCCCCAAAAAAACAAACAAACAAACCTTGGCTCTTATAGCAGTAAGTAAATTGAATGCAGAGATAAGGCATTGCTTAGTTCAGCAGTAGGTTGTTGGGGGTTGTCTTGATAATTCTCTTTGAGTGTTAGCCTTGAGGGAATGGATTGGATATAATAACTAGAAGCTTTCAAGAAAATTATGAAGAAAGTGTTAAAAACCAGGCATAGAAAAGCTGAAAAGAGCAGAAGTAGCAATCTGGGAGACCAGAGGTAATTGCTGATAGTACTCTGCCACTCTCTACTTACACACATTTCTTCTCTTTCTTTTCCCTTCCTGACAATCTCTGTCATCCTCTTTCCTGTATCTCTCTGCCTATTTCTTCTATTTCTTTCCTCCTCACTTTTTCTCCAGTTCCTTTAATTTTCTTCTCTTTTTCTTCTCTCTTGCCTATTGTAGGCAGGATACTCCATGGATGTTGGTTAAGTGGATAATTTAATTTAAATCTAGATGTTTTAATTTAAGTCTTGTAAGATTTGCAATGCATAGTCCTCACAACATCCCTGGGAGGTAAGTGTCCATTTTACAGATAAGGAACTTGAGTAACAGGAAAATGATGTGATTTTCCCATACTGTAATTACTCCCTCCAAAGATTGCTGTGTTGAAAATACTTTGTTATTCTTAAAACTCTATAGCTGGATGAGTTGTTGCTACCTGTAGATCCCTGATCAAGTGACTTCACCTCACTAGTGTGATATATTCATTTAAGATGAAGGGGCTTAGACTATATTTTTAAAATTCTTCACAACTCCCAACTGATTTTATGAATTTCCAGGAATCCCTATCAAACATAGTATATTCAGGTGCCTGCTTTTCACATCCCAGTCTGAAAATTAAGATATTGGTGTTGTATAGGAGAAAGGGTACTAGATTTGTAGTTAGAGAATCCTGCACTATTGGCACTACTGCTCAACTACTTGTATAAACCTGGACAAATCCTTTAACTTTTCTGGGAAGAGGAAAAGGAAGGGATATAGAGGGAAAATCTAGGTGCTAGAAACAAAAGGTATCAATCAATGAAAGCTACTTTAAAAATCCATTTCATAAGCATAAGATGAAGGAGGAGGAAATAAAAAATAGCTTGTGTAGCAAAAAACAGCAATAGCATTTTATAGACTACAGTTCACTATGAGTTGATAGCATAATGTGACAATCAAAAGAAAACTTAGTATATATTTTAGATACACAGTATCCAGAATAAGGAATGTTCTAGTCCTAACATATTCCATTCTATTTAGACTACATCTGGAACTTTGAATCCAGTGCTTGAAGTCATATTTTATCAGAGATATTGAAAGCTGAAGTGCATTGAGGGTAGAGAGGATTTAAAAACCTTTTAAAAATGTGTTTCATAAACATCCCCCTGGAGACTAGTGAAGTCTATGGATTTTTGTTCAAAATAGTGTTTTTTAAATACATAACAATACATATCATAACAAAGATAATTAATTATATAAGATATAATTATAAAAATGTATGTTTTTAAATTAAACTCACCAACCATAGGTTAAGAATCCTTGATCTAGAGAAAGATCACCAGAATAGTGAAACCCTTCTGTATAAGGAATTATTAAATCCTTACTATGTGTAAAGCCATATGCTAGGCATTGAAACAGTAGAATATGTGTTGACAAAATACTACTTATTTCTTTTGTTACCTGGGGCACTTTAATGAACCAAATTTGAACACACTTGGAATCATTAACCTTGAGAAGTTAAATATCGATGTATCTGGCTTCAAATATTTGAAGGGTGACCTTGTAGAAGGCAAATCAGACTCATTTTATTTGGCCTCAGAGTATAAAATTGGGATTAATGTGTAAAAATTTCAAAGAATCAATAAAATAAAGAAAAAATTCCCAATAATTAAAAAAGTTATTGAAAAGTAGAATAGCTTCATTTCTGAGGCAACGGATTCCTTACTTCTGGCAGTCTTCAAGCAGGGGCTGGATGACGACCATTAAGAGGCAATATAAGTGCGATGCATAACTGAATTTAGTAGGTAATGAACTCAGAAAGATTATTTTAATTTTAAAATTCTATAATTTTTTAACTTTTATTTAGCATCTTCAGATGCAGTTATTTTATATTCATAGTGTTCATAGGATATAGAGTTGAAGAGTCTGTTGAAATGATCTAATCCAATCCATGATATTTTGGATAAGGAAAGTGAGACCCAAAGAGCTTCATTAAATTGCCCAAGTTAATAGGTAGCATTTTATCACTTTCTTTAGGCTGCAAAATGTCCAGTGTAAATAATACCAGGCCTTGAATCAGAAAGATTCATCTTCTTGAGTTCAAATATGGCCTTAGAAATTTAGTAGTTGTGTGACCCTGGGCAAATCACTAAATCCTGTTTGCTCAATTTTTTTCACCTGTAAAATGTGTTGGAGAAGGAAATGGCAAACCACTCCAGTTTCTGTAGCAAGAAAGCCCCAAATGGGAGCTTAAAGAATTAGATATGAAAAATAACAAACCTACTTCCTTTATACATAGTAAGCATTTAATAAATGCTTGTTAAATTTAATTGCAGTAGCAGAATGATGACTTCAATCCAGACCCTCTGATTCAAAATCTTTTTTTTTTTAGCTATACCACATTGTTTCCAGGATTTGGACATTTGTGGCCTTGTGATTCATGTGACTTCTTTCCCACCAATCTCAATTACAAATCCTCTTCTTGGCTGCTCGTGATTCCTTCTCATCTTCTATTGATTTGATAGAATATCTCATTATTTTACAAGTTCATTCACAAATCTTCCAAAGACATTGTGAACTGGACATGACAGGCCATTTTGAGCTTAATTATTTTGACCATAATAGTAATACTAATGAGCCAATTCAACAAAGGCCAACTCAAAGCAGCTTGACTAAAGGATGTCATTTTAATTCTGTGGAACCAAATTTTAAGACTAAAAATGTCAGGCATCCATTTCACTTCCAAGAAGTGAAAGCATCCATATCTATTAAAAATGAAGACCAACTTAGAACCAGAGTTTTTACTTTTCTTATGTGAAAAAGAAATAATTGGACTAGGAAGGATGGGAAAGGAGTTGAGGAAATGGTTAGTCACTGATGTATAGCAAGAGCAATCAAAGCTAACTTTTAAGATAATTTATGAGATCTACTTGCAGGATGGAAGAAAGAAGAAAAATATGTGTAAAAGATGGAGAATTACCAGTCAGAAAGATTGAAGGAAAAATGGAAATGTACTGTTTTGGAGTCAAAAGAGAAATGTTAATGGAGATAGAATATTTTAAAAATTCGAGTATGATGTAGTTTCATCCTTTTTCATATAGCAAGTTTTACAGATGTATTAGCAAGAAAGTAGAATTTTTATTTCTTATATTGGGAAAATTGAGGATCACATTTTGGAATATTATCCTTTCTGGATTATCTCTTAATGAGATAATGAGAAAAATGATGATAAATGAAATAGGTAGGCAAGCAACAGCCATCCTTCAAGGTACTTACAGTGTAAGGAACTTACACTGCCTATTTCTGCTGACAGATATAAGCAAAAGGAAAGACAGTCTTTTCTCTTATGGAGCTTATGATTTAAGGGGGAAGATAAGAGACAAAGGAAATGACAGTCTCTGCCCTCCAGGTGCTCACAATCTAATTGGGAAAGACAGCACATAAACAAATAAATAAATAAATAAAAGGGGAAAGGTACTCATATAATGATGAAGTGTCAGAGTCCAGAGAGTCAGCAGAGCTCAGAGAGCTGGCCTAGACCCCTTCTCAAAATGAATGTATCAGAAAGGACTCATGGCTGGAAGAAGAGGGCCAGAGTGGAGGGAAGTTCCAAGGTGAAAGGGCCGTTGAAGCATAGTGGTAAAGCCTAAAGAATAAGAAGCAGAGGTGGGAAGTGAAAGAAGGATGGACATCTTGGGCCTCTTCCCCAAATTCGTACTTCAAAAGAAAATTTCATTGTAGATTTGTCCCAGGTTTTCTGGGAATTTCCATTATACTCAATAAAAGTTTTGTTATCTTAGCAAATTTCATGCTGCCCACAAGCATTGTCAGTATTAACTAAGATTTAGAGGTTAAGTATTCATTCTAGAAAAAATGCACTCACCTTGGAAACATCTGGCATCAAAAATATACTTGCTTTGTTTATCTGAACAATTCTTCTGGGATGATCCAGTGACAAAGAGCTATTTGATAAACCAGTCTGGTTCTACACTAGAATACTTATCTACTATATTACTTGGACTATAAAACTCTATCAACACTTATATTATAAATCTATGTTCAGATTCTTTTGAACATTTAGCACAGGCTCCAGGCAAAATCTTACTTCTTAGCATCCTGGTTGAAGAACATCAACCAGGTGTTATAATCTAATATAAATTTTTCATACAAATTGGTCTGGTCATTTAAAAAGTAATAACATTGGCAATATGAATTTATATTCTGTTACATATTTAACAGAATATTTTAAAGTCTTAAAGGCATGACATCTCAGATATGTAAAAGAGAAAATGTTCAAGTTAGTTTTAAATCAAAGGTTTGCCGTGTCTGTTTGAGCCTGAGTATCAAAAAGAGGATTGGAAAAAGAGGATATAATCATTATCTCTCACTCCCCGTCCCCCCCCCCCAAAAGTCCACTGTTTATATCCTTGAAGTCAGGTCATGGATGGGCTTTTTGGCTCTACTTGACCATGCAGAAGATATTAAGCAGTATTTGCTCCTCTTGACAATTCTCTTCTTAAAATGCTTTCCTCCTTTGACCTACATGGTATTGCTCTCTCACATGCAGCTTATAATTCTTTTATGGTAACTCCTTGGTATAAATACTGTTCAAAGTGTTTTGCAAACCTTAAGACATTCCACAGAGTGTCACAAAAGTCTTAGTACTTTTAAGCTTTAATAGATTATCAAATTATCTTGTTATCTCTGAGACCAGTCTATTTTCTAGATAAATATTTCCAATTTCTCCAACAAACCCACAAAGATTTATTTGATAGCTTATCAAAAGATGAAAATTGCCCTAAGACTTTTGGGACACTAGTAATAATGGCTATTATAATTATTTGTTTGATAAATAAAAGAAGGTAGCCAGAATGGTGAACAGATTTGAGAATAAGAGAATTTGCTGGAGAAAGTTCAGAGATGGCAAAATAATTATGTTCAAGTAAGAGCTAGCATTTTTAAGATTTGCATCTTAAAATCTTACCATTTTACCATAATGGTAAATGTTAAAATGGTAAAATTTTACCATAAATATGATCTTATTTGATCCTCATAACAATCTTGAGAGGTAGATACTACTATTATTCCCATTTTACTAGAAGATAGGAATAAGTAATCCAGCGTCACTTGTAAATCCCTGATTCTGGATTTGCATTCTGTTCTTTCTCAATCTCCAATATTTCTTGACTCATTTAGCACTTTTTCCTTTAAACTACCTAATTTAAATATTTGAAAGAATGACATGTAGAAGTTAAATTAAATGTGTTTATTTTGATCCAATAAGGCAGGTACAAAGGTAGAAATTACAAAATGTCAAATTTAGGATTGATGATAATTAAACCAAATTAATAAACATTTGTTAAGTGCCTATCTTGTGCCATGTACTCTGCTAAACTCTGAACATAAAGACAAAAGATAGTTCCTGCTTTCAAGGAAATGAATCTAATTGTGGAGACAACATGTAAACTGCCTTTCCCCAGTCTTTTGCCCCAAGGTAGACATATCTATTACCTTTCTCTTGCAATAAGTCTAGCCTTATAAACCAATCTAAATCCCCTTAGAAATTCAGAAGCCTTAAAAAGCCCTGAAATTGCTTGGTTGCCATGGAATGAGATGGGGTACTTTTGGTACAGATTCTACCCTCTCCCCTGTGGATTTTGAGCTCTCTTAACTCTTTGTATCTCCTAATGACTCCTGCTTGTTCCTTGATATCAAACAATTCTTTGATTTGTTGTCCCCAAATTTCTAGATCAATAGTTCCAGGTTCAGAAAATCAGCATGAAAAACTATAGGCAGTTGAAGTTATGGCCAGTAATTGATCTGGGAAGAGAAGTATGAAGAAGAAATTAGGAGACTTGAATTCAAATCCTACTTTAGATATGTTTAGACAAGTCATTTAAGATTTCATTGTCTGTTTCCCCATCTACAAAATGGAAATCATAATGGCACTTATTTCACTGGGTTGTTACAAAGAACAAATTAGTTTAAATAAGTAAAGTCCTGTGAGAATCTCAAAACACTATAAAAATGCTAATTATAATTAAGACAAGACCATGGCTGAAAGTTATCTTAAGTAATTGAAAGAAGAATTTCAAAACCAAATCAAAGGACATTGTGATTGTTTCTTCCTTTTAACAGTATACCCTTCCTGGATGACTATAAACTCCTCAAGGACAGAAATAATGACATTTTCTTTTATTCTTCAATCAGAACAAATGGTAAATATTCATGTAATACATATTGAACCAAATTAAATTTTATATCTATATAACTATAGTCATATGTATATATATAATATATGTAACTATATATTATATATATAACTATATATATAAAACTATATATTATATATATAACTATATATGTAAAACTATATATTATATATATAACTATATATATAAAAGTATATATTATATATATAACTATATATATACATACATATATATATATATATATATATATATATATACTGAATAAATGAAAACTGGAAAAAAAAAGATTGGTGAGAACTAGATGCAGAGGTTACAGTGAGGGGAGGCTGAGCACACTAGTAGTGTGGTGCTTATAAATCAAAACCAATTTGCCTCAGTAATAGGACTGTATATAAAAACCTGAAGGTAAACCTCTGCTTAGAGGTTCCCTTAGGTATTACAGCCCAGGCTCCAGAAATGAGTGGAATTTGGACAATTGGAAAAGGGTTTATAGAGTCACAGACGACTAAACATTGGAGCATAAGATTTATGAGGAAAATGTTAAATAGCTGAAGTAATTATACCCTAGAAAAGGGAAAGCTGACATACATCAACGGCGTTTTGAATAGGATGCAGACTAACTGTTCTCCATTTCCAAAGGAGTCTGATTACAACAAAATAAATAATATAAAACCTTGGGGAATCAAGATTATCTATAAGGGATAATTTTCTTACAGAGGAGCTCATTCAGATTGACACATATCCAAGGAGGTCTGAAATATCTTCAAAAACTAGGAAGGATTTTTTTTTTTTTGGTCTGTTCACAATGTTTTGAGAGTGAATATTCCCATAAGATGAACAACTAGATGGTGCAATGGACAGAGTCAGGAAGACCCAAGTTCAAAACTAGCTTCAGGCACTTACTAGTTGTGTGATCTTTAACAAGTCATTTGACTTCTGTTTGCCTTCCTTTTCTGTAAAACCTGTTTTCTAAGGTTGTTATGAAAATTAAATGAGATAACAGTAAAACACTTAGCACTGTGCCTGGAACATAGTAGGTACTATATTTTAGGGGCAGCTAGGTGGCACAGTGGAAGCACTGGGCTTGGAATCCAAAAGACCTGAATTCAAAATCTAGCCTTAGACATTAATTGTGTGAACCTGGGCAAGTCATTTAACTCTGCTTCAGTTTCACCTATAAAATAAGCTGGAAAAGAAAATGGCAAGCTATTCCAATAAATTATTATTATTATTGCCACCCATTAGGTAGGCTTCAATGAATAAAACTCTGATGTACTTAACTGTACCTGAGGAAAAATATCAGTGTTACATGAAATTTTCTTAGCTTGAAGGTTTTTGCTGAAGAAGCACATAGTAAACATGTTCTTTGCTTATAGTATATTAGGCTTTTGATTTTAATAATGATTCATCATAAAAAGATGTGCTGGCTGGAACAGTTACATTTGGATGGGTGAAATCTTTCTAGAGCTGTGCATGTGTATGTGTCCAACCACTCAAGGGAAAAAAAAAATCAGTAATATTTCCCTGTAACAAATTAATCTTTGTTTTTCAACTCTTTTTTTCCCCAAAAGGAATAATGACTCAATTCTATTCAGCAAAAACATTTATTAATCCATGAGTACTCATTAAGGGCTTGCTATGTTTCAAGTACAGAAAGCCAGTTGGACCTAGTGAATGGAGGGTAGGCCTTGGAATCAGGAAGACTTGGGGGTGACTTTCTATCTTTCATGCATGCTGGCTGTGAGCCCCTGGGTAAATGATTTAACCATTTTTGTGCCTCAGGCAGTTCTCCAAGATGATAAAAGCTGTCAATCTGCACTGATAGACAAAGTTTTCTCACTGGAATTTTCTGACATTAATGAAATCACAAATCTCATCAACAAACACAAAGTACCAAATGCTATGCTAGTTGCTGGGAATACAAATATGACAATAAAACTATTCCTATTATCCAAGAGTGTATAATATACTATTTCCCTGGGGGGTAGAGGATGGATCATAGATGTGACATGCGTACAAATGGGTATTGTGCAGAGAAGATGGAGAGGGGCAAGAATACTGACCACCAGGGAAGGTGGGAGGGAGAGGGTACAGATCAAGAAGGCTTCCCATAGGAGGTAGATGATACCTAACTTCAGGTTGAAAGGGAGTGGATTCTGAGAGATAAAAGTCAGGAGGAAATGCATTCCAGGATTAGGAATGATTTATGTGAATGTACATAGGCAAAAGATGGAATGTTGAATTAAGAGAATAGTAAGTGCTCAAGTTTGATCGAAATATAGGGACCATTTATAAAGGGAAGTAGAGTGGAGTTATGTTGGAACCACATGGCAGAGTCCCTTAAATGCCAAGTTAAGAAATTTGTTTGTGCTTTTTTCTTATAGGAAAAAGAGGGAAATTTCAAAAAGTGGTTGAGCTGGGAAATGATAATTCAGATCTGTGCCTTAGGCAATAAGTCAACTAGCATTTATTAAGCCCCTCCTATTTTTTAGGGGACAGCTAGGTGACACAGTGGATAGAATGCCAGGCTGGCATAAAAAATCTTCTTGAGGTCAAATCTGGCCTCAGCTACTTCCTAGCTATGTGACCCAGGGCAAGTCACTTAACCTTGTTTGCCTCAGTTTCCTTCTCTGTAAAATGAGATAGAGAATGAAATGGCAAACCACTCCAGTGGTTTTGCCAAGAGAACCCCAAATGAGATCATGAAATGTTGGACATGACTGAAATATTATCTTCCAGGCATGAGCTAAGCACTGAAGATACAAAGAAGAGAAAATAAAAATAAACAGTCTGCTCTTAGGGAGCTCACGAATTATTTTGGCAGCTGTGTAGAGAATGGATTGTCATTAAAAAACTATGAAATGCAATATGAAACATCATGAGTCTCAATTAACATTTTTTCCTAGTTCAGTGCCCTTAAATCCTTCACAGTAACTTGATCTGATTACCTCAAGCAGAAGAATTGCCTACATTATGTCAATATTTCAAAATAGTTTTAGAATAAGATGCTACTTTGTCCGATTTTCATCCCCATTTAATTTTGTGGGAAAGAATTTTGGAACAAAGACAGAGCCTTGCTTTATATGGATTAAAGTGAACAATGATAACCTGCTTTAGTAGATATAAAATTCTGAGGCTTTTCCCACATTCTCTTGCATGACCTTCTTAGTGATTAGAATAAGACAGCTGATTAAGTACTGATCTGAGAGATAGCATGGAAAAGATTATATTTGAAACAAGAAGACCTGGAAATAAATCCCACCTCTTCTGTTTACTGTCTCTGTCAGCTTAGATAAGCAATTTAAACATTTTAGACTCAAATTTTCTCATCTATACATGAAGGGCAACTTACTGGATAATATGTAAGAGTCCTTTCAATTCTTCATCATGTGTTCCTTTGATTATGAATAAAGCTAAGGATATACTCATTGAAGGGTCAAAGCAAAGCCAACTGAACCTCCTGGGAGCTTCCTCTATAGTTTTAGTATCATTACCAGTTTGAGGAAAATATACAAAATAGGAAACTCTCTGATAGTATATCTAGGATAAAGAGAAGAGGGCTTATGATTTCTTTCTTTTTTTATTAAAGCTTTTTATTTACAAAGTATATACATGGGTATTTTTTCCAATATTGATCCTTGCATAACATTTTGTTGCAAATTTTACCCTTCTTCCCCCCATCTCCTCCCCTATCTGGCAGGTAATCCAACACATGTTAAATATGTTAAAATACATATTAGAGCCAATATGTGTATACATATTTATACAGTTATCTGGTTGCATAAGAAAAATCAGATCAAGAAGGAAGAAAAAGAAAAAACTGAGAAAAAAAACAAAATGCAAGCAAATAACAATAGAGAGTAAGAATGCTACATTGTGTTTCATCCTGGTCCCATGACTCTTTCTCTGAGTGTAGATGGCTCTCTTCATCACTACACAAGTGGAAATGATTTGAATCATCTCAATGTTGAAGACAGCCACATCCATCAGAATTCATCATCATATAATCTTGTTGGGATTATCATGTATATCATGTATCATGTATGTATGTATATATGTATTATCATGTATAATGATTTCATGGTTCTGCTCATTTCACTTTGCATCAGTTCATGCAGGTCTCTCCAAGCTTCTCTGAAATCATTCTGCTGCTCTTTTCTTATAGAAAAATAATATTCCATAGCATTCATATACCATAATTTATTCAGCCATTCTCCAATTGATGGGCATCCACTCAGTTCCAGTTTCTTGCCACTACAAAAAAGGCTGCCACAAACGTTTTTGCACATGTGGATCCTTTTCACTCCTTTAAAATCTCTTTGGGATATAATCCTAGTAGAACACTGCTGGATCAAAAAGTATGCATAGTTTGATAACTTTTTGAGCATAGTTCCAAACTGCTCTCCAGAATGTTTGGATCTGTTCACAGTTCTACCAACAATGTATTAGTGTCCCACTTTACCCACATCCTCTCCTACATTTATTGTTATTTTTTCCTGTTATCTTAGCCAATCTGACAACTGTGTAGTGATATCTGAGTTGTCTCAATTTGCATTTTTCTGATCAATAATGCTTTGGAGCACCTTTTCATGTGGCTATAAATAGTTTCAATTTCTTCTTCTGAAAATTGTCTGTTCATATCCTTTGACCATTTATCAATTGGAGAATGGCTTGATTTCTTATAAATTTGAGTCAATTCTTCATATATTTTAGAAATGAGGCCTTTATCAGATCCTTTGGATGTAAAAATGTTTTCCCAGTTTATTGCTTCCCTTCTAATCTTGTCTGCATTAGTTTTGTTTACACAAAAACTTTTTAACAATATAATCAAAACTATCTATTTTATGATCAATAATGATCTCTATTTCTTCTTTAATCACAAATTCTTTCCTCCTCCACAGATCTGAGAGGTAAACTATCCTATGTTTTTCTAATTTATTTATAATATGATTCTTTATGTCTAGGTCACGAACCCATGCTGCCCTTATATTGGTATACAGTGTTAAGTGTGGGTCAATGCCTAGTTTTTGCCATACTAGTTTCCAATTTTCCTAGAAGTTTTTGTCAAATAGTGAATTCTTATCCCAAAAGGTGGGGCTTTTCAATTTGTAAAATACTAGATTGTTATAGTCATTGGCTATTTTGTTCTGTAAGCCTAATCTATTCCGCTGATCAACTAGTGCATTTCTTAGGGGGGTTTTGATTTCACTGGTCCCAGATGAGGAGAACCTTTACCAACAAAGATCATTGTTGCCTAAGCACCAATGTATCAAAAGTGGGATTTGAACTCAGGTCTCTCTGGCTTCAAGCCTTTTTTCTAGCTACTCTGCAAAAATGTCTTAGCATATCCCAGATTCATCTAATTGATGAACTTTGTTTTTGTATCCAGATAGGAGAAAGAAAAATAAACAGCGCTGTCCCCTTCTAAAATTTTATTCCCTACCAGATCCTTTGTGTTTTAATGACACTAGCCTTCTTGCCATTCCTCTGAGTAGAGACTCCATATCCCAAGTCCAGACATTTCTTCCCTTGCTTAGAACTCTCTCCTCCCCTCTGTCTTCTGACTTCCTTTAAGTCTTAGCTAAAGTTAAAAAAAAAACAAAAAAAAAAAACCACGTTTTTCCTGATTCCTCTTAATGCTTGCTAATGACTTTCCTCTATTAATTATCTTCAATGTATACTGTATTTGTCTTGTTTGTTTGTTCATAGCTGTTTGTATGTTTTTTTTTTTTATTAGAGTGGAAATGCTTGAGAACAGGTACGATATTTTTGGCATTTCTTTATTTCTCTCTGATTTTATGTGGCATATAATAGGTGCCTCCTAAATGCTCACCAATTGGCTGATTCAAAGAAGCAAGTGGTTCATAGTAAAATATTGTTCAGTTGGTGGTCCTACATAGTCCCGAGCCTGAAACTATATAATGAGACATGAAGTATCTATGATTTAGTAGTGTTAGCAGGGGAAGGGTGTTGAGGAAAATGGGAAGAAATTGGTGGGAAGCAATAGGAAAATAGCAGAGGGAACATTGAGAGGATCCTAGAAGAGAAGAGGAGAAAGAATCTCAAATTCTGGAAAAGCCACTGCTAAGTAGGTGGTCTTCTGTAAGCTTATCAAATTCACATTAAATTTCAAAGGCTTTTGAGGTCTCTGATTTGTCTGTCATCAAGCTTAGCAAACACAATATTACATTTTCCTAAATGTAGGCTATTAGTCACCTTAAAAAACTGCTGACCTACTTAGCAGAACAGAGAAGAGCAGCTGTCTGTGTGAAAGACCTAATTTTCTCAGTGTGGGAAGATAGTCCACTCAACACTCATTTTCAACTAAATCTTCTAATTCATAGATTTTATAGCCCTATGATTTATGACCCTAACTGGCCTTTAAGGGGCGGGGGAAGAGTTTTCAATGACATTATTTCATTGTTCTTGAACCTGATAGCCTTTTATTGAGCCAATAATTTTCAGTTTCTGCTAATATGTAAATATAGTTGGTCATAATATATATAGTAGCTCAGGAAAAGAAAGAATAGTCATTCTCTTGCTTTGTTGTTCTGATTGTACAGTTGGAACTAAGATGGAGCAGCAGAGGCTTTGTCCAAGGGACCAACAAATTGTGAAAAGATGTCTTTTTTCCTTCCAATAATACAAATTGTGCCTACCTAAAGCAGGCTATTCTGTCCTTCAGCCTCTGGGCTGCCATTCCCTAGAGTTCTATAGCCATCACCCTCTTCTCAAAGCTTGCTTCCCATTCCCCAACTGACTTTCCCTCCATTTTTTTCTAGACAGGAGATCTGTATCAGAGAGGAATGCCATGGATAAAAGGGAAGAATAGAATCATGCTCAGTATTCATTGATATCTATTACCCTCAAGAGTAAAACCAGCCCTGAATTTCTCCAAACTTTACTCTTCTCTTTCCACCATTTTCCCTGTGCTCTCTGGATTTTGTTACCAAACTTGCCTATATCCTAAATTTCTTCCTCTTACACTTTTTCCATTCTTTGCTGCTCTCTGAAATTAATTTTCTGTTGAAGTCACCAGATCTCTTTGTTACATCTCCAAGGCAGGGTTATCCTTTTCATACCAGCTATCACACAGAACCAGGAGGAAAAACTGGAAATTGTTCTATCTTACCTCTTTGAGACCCTCCTTCTGCTACCGTCATTCAGCATCCACTTTTTTTTTTTTTAAGTTCACTGCATTTTGTTCAGATCTATGGGTGGCTGTCATTGAGGAAGCTCCAGGTCACACTCTCCTTCCTCCACTAAAACATTTAGTACTTCTCTAATCCAACTTTTTCCTGTCTAAAAACCCTGGCCTTCCAAGGACTTAATTTCCCTAATCCCCCTGACTACTGTCTCTAGCCTGCCTCACACACACACAGAAGTAGTCCTGGAACCTACTCACCCATATCCTGGAATTCCTAGTTATGGCTGTATGCACTTCCAACTAGGAATAAGAGTTTTCTGAAGTAGCAATAGTCCCCACAGTCCTTAGAACTGTCCAGAAATTCTGCCAAGGCAGATGTACCTTCTTGTCATGTAATCAGTATGAAACATACATAGATCACAGCATTATAGATTTTGGAGCTAGAAAGAAAGTAGCTTGCAGATGATAAAAATGAGGCTCAGAGAATTAGAGTAAATGAGTCAAAGCTACACATGGCATAACCAGGATTCAAAAACAGGTCGTTTGAGTCCAAATCAAGCACTCTGTACATTTTGCCATGTTGATTTCATAAATAGACAACTGTCTAGGTGGTGTGATTTGGGAATAGACAAGAAATGCTCTCTTTCCTCAAGTCTCCCCCACTAATCTACAATTCCCACTTAAGTGGTGGTTGTTTTATATATAATATTCCCTTTTCTGAGAGGTAAATATGTCATTACAGAACTAGCACTTTATTTTGAATTTATCATTCACATGCTCTGCTTTCTTTGAGAGATGGTTACAGTGCCCTAAGGATGAAAATAAAAAGGGTGAAAAAAGGTGACAGTTAATTCAAAGTAAAAGAAATTGTCATAAATTCTTATGAATTGTTCTGATTATATCATTATTTTGCTCAAAAATGTTCATTGACTTTTTATTGACTCCAGAATAAAGTTCAAACTTCTTTCTTTGTCATTCAAAGCTTTCCATTATCTGTTTTAGCCTTATCTCACATCCACACTCTACACCCTCTACACTCAGTCAAACCAGTCATCTGCATGCTTCCCAAGTGTGCTGTGCTTCCTTTCATCTTTGTGTCTTTGCTTATGCTGTTGTATATATTAGGAATGTCTTCCTTTTCCTTATTCACCCAATGAATTTCCATACGACCTTTAAAATCTAACCCAAGTGAAACTTCATATATAAAATCTTGTTGGTGGTCCCCCTGCTTAGGGAGGACTTTTCTCCTTTTGCATAATGCTTTGTTTTGTACTTCCCTAATCCAATTTATAATGTAATAGTCTATGATGCAACAATATTTATAATGTAATATTATTGCTGTCTTTGTTTGTCTTACTATATTGTGAGAACCATGAGGGCTGTCTTTTCTAAACTTAGCATCTCTTCCATCTCCTAGGGTAATGCTTTGCAAAACACTAAACATTTAAATGTGTGTTCATTAATGAAAGGAAGATGAAATGACCTGTTTTATAGTCTTGCCCAAGTTTATACCTGGACCCAAACACACCCAAGAAGAAAAGTGGGTTATGAATTCTTAATCACCAGAGTTCATGAGGATGTCTTTCTTGGGAATACTGCAAGTTATTTTTTTTTCTTTGCCAAATTAAGTTGCTTTTGCAAATCTATCTTTCCTCATCTTTCTTTCTGTCTTTTGGCACTCTGATTAGATGAAAGAATTTGTTAAATAGACATCGTGCCTTCTACATGCCATACTCCCTAGAGACTGAACCAGGGTCACTGGCAATCCTGGCAGACTAATGAAAGCAGAAGAATCACATAAGTGTGCCTGGTAGGGTTCTCTGTGAGACTTTTAACAAGAGAACTGATATAAATTACCACTGGTATATAGTATATGGCATATTCCCTTGAAGCTAATTTTTGATATTCATCATTCCATATGTACTTTCACATAGTTCTTGTTCCCATCAACTGGTAAGCAAACATTTATTAAACACCTTTTATGTACTGTCATGGGTAGATAGAGAAAGAGCTAGCCAACTTCTCTAGCCATTTTGATGAGGAGGGAGGGAATAGTGCATGAAGAATTAGTCTGATGTAGTTTGAAGATTCTGCAACCTTTGCCTTCAAAAATCCCCCAAATTTGACACTAATATACCTTGAGGGATTGAAAGAGCTCAGAAGATGCTGTCAGGAACATAGCTGGTGTTGAGTTTATGACTCAGATTTATTATAGGCCAAAATGCCTTTGATCTTCTCTCTCTATGCCTTTTTTTTTTTTTTTTTTAATTATAGCTTTTTATTGACAGAACATATGCATGGGTAATTTTTACAACATTGTCCCTTTGCATTCATTTCTGTTCCAACTTTTCCCTTCCCTCCCTCCACCCCCTTCCCTAGATGGCAGGCAGTCTTATACATGTTAAATGTATTATAGTATATCCTAGATACAATATATGTGTGCAAATCTGTACAGTTCTCTTGTTACACAGGAAGAATTGGATTCAGAAGGTAAAAATAACCTGGGAAAAAAAAAAACCAAAAATGTAAGCAGTCGACATTCATTTCCCAGTGTTCCTTCTCTGGGTGTAGTTGATTCTGTCCATCATTGATCAACTGGAACTGAATTAGATCTTCTCTTTGTCGAAGATATCCACTTCCATCAGAATACATCCTCATACAGTATTGTTGTTGAAGTGTATAATTGTCTTCTGGTTCTGTTCATTTCACTCAGCATCAGTTCATGTAAGTTTCTCCAAGCCTCTCTGTATTCATCCTGTCATCTCTTACAGAACAATAATATTCCATAACATTCATATGCCACAATTTACCCAACCATTCTCCAATTGATGGGCATTCATTCATTTTCCAGTTTCTAGCCACTACAAAAAGGGCTGCCAAAAACATTTTGGCACATACAGGTCCCTTTCCCTTCTTTAATATCTCTTTAGGATATAATCTCAATAGTAACACTAATGGATCAAAGGGTATGCGCAGTTTGATAATTTTGGGGGCATAATTCCAAATTGCTCTCCAGAATGGCTGGATCCATTCACAACTCCACCAATAATGCATCAGTGTTACAGTTTTCCCCACATCTCCTCCAACATTCATCACTATCTTTTGCTGTTATCTTAGCCAATATGACATGTGTGTAGTGGTATCTCAGAGTTGTCTTAATTTGCATTTCTCTAATCAATAGTGATTTGGAGCACCCTTTCATATAAGTAGAAATAGTTTCAATTTCATCATCTGAAAATTGTCTGTTCATTCCTTTGACCACTTATCATTTAGAGAATGGCTTATTTTCTTATAGAGTCAATTCTCTATATATTTTGGAAATGAGGCCTTTATCAGAATCTTTAATTATAAAAAATGTTTTCCCAGTTTATTGCTTCCCTTCTAATCTTGATTGCATTAGTTTTGTTTGTAATTGTTTTTAATTTGATATAACCAAAATATTCTATTTTGTGATCAATAATGATCTCTAGTTCTTCTTTGGTCACAAATTCCTTTCTCCTCCACAAGTCTGAGAGGTAAACTATCCTATGTTCCTCTAATTTATTTATAATCTTTTTCTTTATGCCTAAATCATTAATCCATTTTGATCTTATCTTGGTGTATGGTATTAAGTGTGGGTCCACGCCTAGTTTCTGCCATACTAATTTCCAGTTTTCCCAGCAGTTTTTGTCAAATAGTGAATTCTTATCCCCAAAATTGGGATCTTTGGCTTTGTCAAACACTAGATTGCTATAGTTATTGACTATTTTGTCCTGTGAACCTAACCTATTCCATTGATCACTGAGACTATTTCTTAACCAATACCAAATGGTTTTGGTGACTGCTACTTTATAATTTAGTTTTAGATCAGGTACAGCTAGGCTGCCTTTATTTGATTTTTTTTCCCCATTAGTTCCCTTGAAATTCTTGACCTTTTGTTCTTCCATATAAATTTTGTTATTTTTTCTAAGTCACTAAAATAGTTTGTTGGGAGTCTGATTGGTATAGTACTAAATAAATAGATTAGTTTAGGGAGTATTGTCATCTTTATTATATTCGCTCAACCTATCCAAGAGCACTTAATATTTTCCAGTTGTTTAAATCTGACTTGATTTGTGTGGAAAGTGTTTTGTAATTTTGCTCATATAATTCCTGACTTTCCTTTGGTAGATAGATTACCAAATATTTTATGCTATCAACAGTTATTTTTAATGGAATTTCTCTTTGTAGCTCTTGCTGTTGAATTTTGTGAGTGATGTATAAAAATGCCGAGGATTTATGTGGATTTATTTTGTGTCCTGCAACTTTGCTAAAGTTGTGAATTATTTCTAATAGCTTTTTAGTAAAATCTTTGGGGTCTCTAAGTATACCATCATATCATCATCAGCAAGAGTGATAATTTGGTTTCTTCATTACCTACTCTAATTCCTTTAATCTCTTTTTAAATTCTTATTGCTGAAGCTAGTGTTTCTAATACAATATTGAATAGTAATGGTGATAGTGGGCAACCTTGTTTCACTCCTGATCTTACTGGGAATGGTTCCAGTTTATCCTCATTACATATGATGCTTACTGATGGTTTTAAATAGATGCTCCTGACATTTTAAAGAAAAAGTCCACTGATTCCTATACTCTCAAGTTTTTTAAATAGGAATGGATGTTGGATTTTATCAAATGCTTTTTCTGCATCTATTGAGATGATCATATGGTTTTTGTTAATTTGGTTATTGATACAGTCAATTATGCTTATAGTTTTCCTAATATTGAACCAGTCCTGCATTCCTAGTATAAATCTTACTTGGTCATGGTGTATTATCCTGGGCATGATTTTCTATATTCTTTTTGCTAATATCTTATTTAAGATTTTTGCATCAATATTCATTAGGGAGATTGGTGTATAATTTTTTCTCTGTTTTCAACCTATTAGTTTAGGTATCAGTACCATGTCTGTATCATAAAAGGAATTTGGTAGGACTCCTCCAATCCCTATTTTTTCAAATAGTTTATATAGCATTGAAGTTAATTGTTCTTTAAATGTTTGGTAGAATTCACATGCAAATCCATCTGGTCCTGGGGATTTTTTCTTAGGGAGTTGATTAATAGCTTGTTCTGTTTCTTTTTCTAAAATGGGACTGTTAAACCAATTTATTTCTTCCTTTGTTAAGCTGGGCAAGCTATATTTTTGAAGGTATTTTTCTATTTCATTTAAGTTATCGAATTTATTGGCATAAAGTTGGGCAAAGTAACTCCTAATTATTGCTCTAATTTCCTCTTCATTAGTGGCAAGTTCTCCCTTTTCATTTTTAAGACTAGCAATTTGATTTTCTTCTTTCCTTTTTTAAATCAAATTTACTAAGGGTTTTTCATAAAACCAACTCTTAATTTTATTTATTAATTCAATAGTCTTTTTACTTTCAATTTTCTTAATCTCTCCTTTTATTTTTAGAATTTCAAGTTTAGTGTTTGACTGGGGTTTTTAAATTTGTTCCTTTTCTAGCTTTTTTAGTTGCAAGCTCTTTCTCTTTCTCTATTTTATGCAAGTAGGCCTCCAGGGATATAAAATTTCCCCTTACTACCACTTTGGCTTCATCCCACACATATTGGTATGGCATCTCATTATTGTCATTTTCTTGAGTGAAATTATCAATTATGTCTATGATTTGCTGTTTCACCTGATCATTCTTTAGGATAAGATTATGTAGTTTCCAATTATTTTTTGGTCTATTTTCCCCTGGATTTTTATTGAATGTAATTTTCATTGCGTCATGGTCTGAAAAAGGATGCATTTACTATTTCTGCCTTATTGCATTTGAATTTGAGGTTTTTATGTCCTAATATATGATCAGTTTTTGTATACGTTCCATGAACGGCTGAGAAGAAAGTATACTCCTTTCTGGCTCCATTTAGTTTTCTCCAAAGATCTATCATACCTAACTTTTCTAGTTTTCTATTTATCTCTTTGACTTCTTTCTTATTTATTTTGTGGTTTGATTTATCTAATATCTGCAAGGTTGAGATCTCCCACTATTATAGTTTTGCTGTTTATTTCTTCCTGTAGCTCTCTTAATTTCTCTTTATTTAGATGCTACATCACTTGGTGCATATATGTTTAATATTGATATTGCTTCATTATCTATTCTCCCTTTTGACAAGATATGGTGCCCTTCTTTATTTCTTTTAATTAGTTCAATTTTTGCTTTTATTGTTCTGAGATCAGGATGGCTACCCCTGCTTTTTTGACTTTACCGAAGCATAGTAGATTCTGCTCCAGCCTTCTACTTTTCTCTGTTTTATCACCCTGCTTTAAGTGTGTTTCCTGTAAACAATATATTTTAGGATTCTGGCTTTTAATCCAGTCTGCTATCCGCTTCTGCTTTATGGGGGAGTTTACCCCATTCATATTTATGGTTAAAATTACTAATTAGGTATTATTTGTCATCTTGTTAACCCCTGCTTTCCTTCCCCATTATCCCCTTCCCCAGTATTAAACTTGTGAGCACCACTTGCTTCTTACAACTCTCCCTTTTTAGAATCCCTCCCTCCACCTTAGAGTTCCTCCCCTTTCCCTCACAATTTCTGTATTCCCTTCTGCTTAGCTTACTCCCTCCCTTTTCACTTTTTCCCTCCTACTTTTCAATAGGAGAAGTTTCTCTGTAAATCGAATATATCTAGTATTTTTCTCTTTAAGCCAATTCTGATGAATTATATCAGAGGGAAAGAAGGGAGGGGGATGAACATAGTGTGTATCACCCCCCTCCCTTCTTTCCCTCTGATATAATAGGTTTCCTTTGCCTCTTCGTGAGATGCAATACCTATACTTTACCTTTTTTCTGGTACAATTTCCTTTCTATCTCTAGTTTCTAGAACAAATTATACATGTATTCTTTATATATCTTTATAGCAGAAATATAGTTCTCAAGACTTCTTTTTACCTTTTTATGTTTCTCTTGAGTCCTATATTTGGAGATCAACCCTTTTGTTTAGCTCTGGTTTTTTCATCAGAAATAGATGAAATTCACCTATTTCATTGAATGTTCATCTTCTTCCCTGGAAAAAAAATGCTCATTTTGGCTGGGTAAGTTATTCTTGGCTGCATACCAAGTTCCTTAGCCTTTCAGAATATCAGATTCCAGGCCCTTCAATAGTTCAATGTGGACACTGCTAGATCCTGAGATCTTCTTATTGTGGCTTCTCTGTATTTGAATTTTTTCCTAGCTGCTTGTAGTATTTTTTCCTTGGTATGATAGTTCTGGAATTTAGCTACAATATTTCTTGGAGTTTTGATTTTGGGGTCTCTTTCAGGAGGTGATTGATAGATTCTTTCAATGTCTATTTTATCCTTTTTTTCTATAACATTTGGGCAGTTCTCTTTGATAATTTCCTGAAAAATAGTGTCTAGGCTCTTTTTTTCATCATAATTTTCAGGAAGTCCAATAATTGTCAGATTATCTCTCCTAGATCTATTTTCCAGATCTGTTATTTTCCCAATTAGGTATTTGACATTTTTTTAATTGTTTCATTTTTTTGGTTTTGCTTGACTGATTTTTGGTATCTCCTTGAGTCATTTCCATTTGTTCAATTCTGATTTTTAATGACTTATTTTCTCTATTTACTTTTTATTTCTTTTTGTAATTGTCCAATTGAGTTTTTTAAGTGAGTTGTTTTGTTCTATGGAATTTTTTTCCATTTTGCCAATTTTATTTTTTAGAGAGCTATTTTCTTTTTCCAATTTACTAATTCTGTTTTCCTTGGAATTGTTTACCTTCTCTGATTCACTAATTCTATTTTTCAGGGGTTTGATTTGTTTATCTACTCTATCTTTAAATGAGTGGGGTGACTTATCCAGGCCCTCTTGCCAAGCTTCCCTTTCTTTTCCTCATTTTTCTTCTAGCTCTCTTGTAAGAGCCTTCTTAATTTCTTCTATGAGAGTTTTATGTGTTGGGGACCAGATCATATCCTCCTTTGGGAATTCATCTGGAAACAATCTGTTTTTAGTCTCCTGAGGGTTTGCAGTCCGCTCTCTATCCATAAGAAGCTCTCTATAGTTAGAGCATGCTTTAAGTTTTTGCTCATTTTGTCAAAGAAGAATCAAAGAAAACAAACAAACAAAAAAAAAGCAAATGCAGTATGCTTTTTTGGTACATATGTATTATCAAGCTTCCTCTATAGATTGAAGGAAGTAGCAGTGAAGCAGCAATGGCTGTGCTGTCTGCATAGTGTTTGTTCTCTGAGACTCTGAGAGTGTGCGGAGTCACTTCCTGTACTGGCTGGGTCTGGCCAGGTCCCAAGAGACCCTAACATTTGGGATTATAGTCTTTATCTCTATGTTTATAGCTTCTCTGCTGATCTATTGGCTTGCTGCCAGGGCAAAGTATCCACACTGTGGTAAAGTTCTCCCTGAAGATTTTCTGCTGGCTGAGATCATACCTCACCTCCCTCTGGTCTGCTTAGTGTGAACTGTCTCTCCTGCTCTCACTGCCTGCCTGCAATCTGCCCCTGATCTAACTGTCCCCCCCCGTGAGCAAAAGCAGACCTTTTCTGGTGAATTTTGAGGATGTTCTTCTGTTAGTAATGTATTTGTGGGTTTTTTCGGTCAAGCACTAATTCTGAGGCCTTGTCATAAAAAAAAAGTATTCGGAGGGCAAGAAAGAGCATGTATCCTCTCTGCCATCTTAGCCAGAAGTCCATTCTCTATGCCTTTCACTTCACATAATTCCTTCTTCTAATCATCCTGAATAGAAGAAATAGGCCCTATAGATAATCAATCAATCAATCAATATTTATGAAACATCTACTGTATGACCAACCTATGGTAGAATATTTCAAACTTGGTTTGGTCTGATCAGCTACAGTTGGACACATTGTACCTTGACCCCAACATAATGATGTCATTTTGATGCTCTTCAAGAACAAAGGCTGCAAAACAATTGTGTGCTGTACAGTGTACTAGATGCTAGAATACATATGTGAAGTATGAAAGAATTCCCACTCAAAGTGACTTTACATTCTAATGAGGGGAACCAGGATTTATAATACATATATATATATATATATATATATATATATATATATATATATATATCCATGTAACATTCATATATGTTATATATATTTATATATGTAATTTTATTACATATTTATATTATATATAATTTATTATATATAATGAATAAATGCAGACACACACAGAGTAGCACTAGCAATTTTAGAATTTAAGATAGAGCTTATAAAGAATCTGATGCCTAAATTCTATCTTAATGGAAGACAGGAACTTGACATAAAAAGAGATTGTATTCTAAATAGAGATGATGACCATTGAAAATGCACAGGAGATGGAATGATGTGAAGAAGACAGAGAGAAAAGCCAGTGGATTGTAGAGTGTAGGGCAGTGGTAGTGATGGCTAATGATATTGGAAAGATAAATTGGAGCCTGGTTGTAAAGGAATTTAAAAGCTAAACAGAATGTAGTTTATATCTTATTCTCAAGGCAAAAGGAAGTCACTGGAAGGGAGAAAGAAAAAAATTACATCTAGAAACCTTATTTTGCTACAACAAGAAGGATAGCCTCTCTTTTAGCACTCTAATACTGTAAAGTTTTGGATAAATGGAAAGCTAGTCTCAAAAGCCAGCAGTGAGAATCCTGTGTGAAGATAGTCCCAGTGTGGGATAGACACTGCACCACTCCAGTTTATTATATTGTCTTGTTACTCCCACAGTTCAGCTGCCCTGCTTTCCTTGGTGGGCTGTGCTAACAAATGGAATATTACTCAAATCCTTTTCTATCTGCTTTTTTCTTTTTTGCCATCTTTCCTAGTAGATTCACAAGTTGTTCTGAGTTTAAGCACATCCTAGAAACTGATCTATTATTTGATCAATAGGTCCATTTTTCATTACTCATGCTTGAATTTTGTTGTATATATTATTTTCTTCAGGCAGCTTCTGTAAATGCCTATATTCATTCAATCATTTGTTCCAAGCATTCATTCAGATAGTTGCAAACACTCATTAAATTACCTTGTAATTTAAACTGAATGAAAAATGAGAGAAAAACAATCGAGTGAACACTGTATGACAGAGGGGTTCCATACCAGATTATCAGAGTTCAAATACAAAAGCGAAACAATGCTCTGCTTTTAAGGTCCTTAGTAATAGGGGAAGACATCATATATAGAGGAGATGTAACTGGGAAAAGTGATCTGAAAAATTATAGGGATTGTGAGTAGAGCTGTAGGCCAATCAATTGTCTTACCCTTTCCAGTCCCAGGGATAGAAAATTTAGTGACTATTCTCAGAAGACCAAGAAGGAGAAAGCTGCAAGAGGTGAGGGTTGGGATAGCATACATGCAGTAGGAGAGGTGGCAAAATGTCCAGAAGATTCTGGTTTCTTTAGGAATGGCTGAATGGGATGAGAAGTTGGCCAGATATAATAGATTAGGGGAATTTTATTCACTTATCTCCTAACCAAGACAGCTCAGCCCTAGAAGAACATCTCTAAACTAAGTGAAATAAATTCCTCAGGGAGAGAGCACAGGGCCTTTGGTGGTACAATCTGGAAGATTGTGGATCCATCTGGGAAGAAGGGAAACAATAACAGGTTTTCTGGTGGGTGGCTAGATAGGATGGGGTGAACGCTCCTCACAAATTAGTATCTGATCAAGTAGATTCCATTGACAAAAGTAGCTCTGGTATTTTCCCTAAATTTTGGTATTCAGGTCACAATAGTGTCGTACACTCCAAGTGGGTGCTTAATAAATATTAGGATACTCAATTTGTTGGAAGATCAAGAGGAGAAAGAAAACATAAAAGTTATTTGATTGAAGAAAGTAAGATCACTTTAAAGGAATGTTCTTGAAATATAATTCTTATGAGAAAACACTGCAAGGAGCAATCTGTGACTAACTATATCAAATAACATTAGTTGTTGATAAGAGTTCCTGTGCCTTCCAATATTTCAGACAAATGTTTTGAAATCTGTCCACACTGCCAAATATCAGAAACACCCCCTCAATTGATTCTCACTCTTCAAAAAAGGGAGAGGTGCCCAGGGCTCCAGATGTACCAGACTGTGTATTTAATATACATCATGTGACTTCTCTTATTGTTTCTCTGAATTGACTTGGGGGGAAATAGTTCTTTTAGAAACTAGATGGTATATATATTTAAATGGTCTTGCTAAAGAAATCTACGTGAAGAGAAAATGACTGAGTCTCCTTTCTCTCTCCTTCCTTTCCCTCTCCCTTTTCTTTCTTTCTCCCTCTTCTTCTCCCTCTTTCTCTCTCACTGAAATCAAAGAATGCCGATTAATTAATGTCTAGTGACGTGCCATATACTTTTAGCCTTGGTCTTGTGCAGTTCATCATATTTACAGTGACTTAAATGAAAGCATAGATAGTATGTTTTTCAAATTTGAGGGTTATTACAAAACTTGGAGAAACAGCTAATATATCAGATAAAAACTGTTATACAAAAAAATCTTGAAAAGTCAGAACAATAAGCCTAGTCCAGTGATCTCAAATTTAATAAGGATAAATGCAAAGTCTTATACTTATGACAAAAAACAACAACAACTGCACAATACAATGATGCAAAACAATTCTGAAGGACTGGTGATGAAAAATGCAATTTATCCTGAGAGAAAGACTGATGATGTCTGAATATTGATCAAAGCATACTTTTTAAACTTTATTTTCTTAGTGGTTTGGGGGTCTATGCTTTTCTTTTCAACATGACTAATATGGAAATATGCTTTACATGACTTTGATGTATATCCTATATCAAATTATTTGCCTTCTCAATGGGGAGTGAGAAGGGAAGAAGGAAGAATATTTGAAATTCATTTTTTAAATGAATGTTAAAATTGTTTTTACATGTAATTGGGGGAAAATGAAATACTAAAAAACTCAGCTGCACAAGTGCATAAAGAATTGAGATAGTTCAAGAGAATAAAACTTGAGGATTTCAGTCTGTTGAAAAACTCATTTTCTAAGTTCCAGAGCCCACTAGCAATGCAGTAATTTGGCAATCCCCCAAAACAATAATATTAGTAATATTAGACTATATAGGATATAGAGTGGGAGAAGTTTTAGTCTCACATATTCTCTTTTAGGTCATATCTGGAGAAGTGTATTGAGTTTCAGGTACCATGTTTTATAAAGTATCTCTACAAGATGGGCCATATTAAGGTGAGAGAGGTGACAGTGAGAAAGGGATTTGAAACCATGACATTCGAGGTTCAATTGATGATGCAAGTGATATATATACCAGAAAAGAAAATACTGAACAATCAATCAATCAATATATAGTAAGCACCTGCTATGTGTAGGCACTGTGCTAAGTGCTAAAATTTGGCTGAGTAGGTAATTGTCTTTAATTGTTTGTAGGGACTTACCTTAGGCTATAGATTACAGAACTGAGAGCAAGGAAAACCATCCCAAACTATTTGAATTTCCCCAAAGTAGAATAAGTTATCTTGGAAGGGAGCAGGTTTCCCACAATTGGAGATCTTTTGAAGGAGACTGGGAAGATAACCACTTGTCAAAAGTTGTTGAGGGTTTTCTGCTCAAGTAAATGACTATGGAAGTCTCTTCCAATACTAAGATTTTTGATTCCATAATTACTCCAGGATAATAAGAGTATTGCCTATGAAGAATTTATGAAAAGACATGGACAGAGTTCTGCTATGGTAAGAAGTCATGGTAAGATTGTGAAATATAGTAGGATTGTGAAATACCACACCAATGAACTCACCAATACATTAAAATATGCACAAAATTCATCATTTTTTGTTGTTGTTATAAATAGCATATAGTGTATGTTTCTGGTAAGTGAATTTATCCTTTTTTTTCTTTATGGTGTATGATAAATTAAAAAAAAAAAAAAAAGGAGCACAGCATGAGACTCCAAAGAATAGTTTTTTTAGGCTATAAGTATTTCAAAGTTTCTCTTTAATAATTCAGTAGAACTTTGACTTTTGACTTCATTTTTTTCCTCCAAATATTTCTTTGGGTATAATAGTAGCAGACTAGCCTCTCTAATTAAGTGTAACCAAACACAGATGCATTATCCAAGATTTCCTTTGAATATCTTGAAATTGGCATGGAGAAAGTAGTTGGCATGTATTTTTTTGTAGCTTGTTCCTACAACAGGCCATGCTGGTTGGATGAATAGTTATAGAGTTGATTCCAAATTAGGATTTTTTTTTAAATCCTTGGTCAGCTGTGATAAACATTGTCCAGGTTTTTTACAATATTTTCTCCAAAACCAAATGCCAAGGGCAGTTTTCAAAAAAAAAAAAATAAAACAGATGATGAAATGATCACCTTTAGGCCTTTTGGATGGATCATGGGTCCAGGTAAAGTTCCTTTACTTTTTTAGGATCTATGATTCAAGTTGGCAATGAAATTCCCCTTAACTCAGACAAGTACTTTTCTGCTGTTACTATCATTTTTCTCATTATAATATTTTTAAATATTTTGATAGCACATGACCATGTGTTCATTGCTTTATAATTAATCACAGGAATACAATCACTGCAGGCACAAAGAAGTCTAGTTTTTAATCTTTCAAAATGTCTAATGTACATGAATAATTAATTTGCATCATACCACTACAGCAGAGTTTTGAAGAAGTAAGTTAAATCATAATGTTTTATGAATGGGAAGATGAAATTCCTTGCTAGGGCCAGAGAGAACAGATAATCAGAACCATTTGTACTCAAATTGTTTTAAGTCTCTAATAATTCAATTCAATTTGTCATGATTTATTAAGTCCCTGCTATGTGGCAGACAGATGCTATTAATGAAAGAGAAAAAAAAGCATCTGCTCTCAAGGAGTTTACAGGGCATTGGTAGGGACTTATGGGGCATAAATATGTAAGTAAAATTTAAACACAAGACAATATCAAATTGGTGAGGGCATCAATAACTGGGGAAATCAGAATAAGTTTCCTATAGAAAGTGGCACTGGAGATGACCTTTGAAGTAAAATAGAGATTCTACAAAGTGAAAATAAAAACTGAGTACATTCATGTTATAGGAGATAACCCATACAAAGATTCAGAGATGGGAAATGTAATGTTGAATACAAATGTAATGTTGAATAGCAAGCAGGGTTGTTTGACTATACATTAAGCCTGGAGAGATAGGCTGAATCTAGGTTATGAAGAGCTTTTCAAAGGCCAAATAGAGGAGTTTGTATTCCATTCTAGAATCAAGAGTTAATGAAGAAATTGTAAGACTTTCTGTCTTTACATAAGGATTTTGTGGCCAGTTACCAAACAGTCAATCAACAAACATTTATTCCTACTGTGTGCAAAAGGCTTTGGTGATCATTATAGGAAAAGTAGAATATAAGATACAAAAGAAAACTCATTGCATTTGTAAATAAAGGCTTTTGGTTTGAATCCCAGCTTAATCACTTACTATGACTTTGAACATATAACAATTTTTCTTAGTGCTTAGGGTCTCAATTTCCTCATCTATAAAATGGGATGACAGGACTATAAATGTATGGCAAAAGAAGACAAAGTCCCCAACTGCAAGACATTATTGAGAAATATTCAGAATGAAGAAACTAATAGTTTCACTTTATTTTGGTACCACTGAAGCAGATAAGTCATCCTAGCTAACTCAGCAAGGCACCTTGAAGGAGTAACAGAAAGTGGCATGTGCCAGGCAGGCCATCACCACATAATCACTGCCTCTCTCTCCTCAGAGCTTGATAAAGACAGTTGAGAATATCATCTTTGATGGCGGAGAGGAGGCTCACAGTTGCATAAGCTCCGCGCTTTCTCTCACTATCCACTTCATTACAAGCCTCTGAATCAATGCTTGACTGAAAAAACCCCACAAATAGTTACCAAGAGAAGCCATCCTTGAGATCCGCCAAGAAAGGTCTGTCTTTACTGGAGGGCTGGGGCGGTTTTAGATCGGGCGCAGGCGGCGGGCAGCGGCAGTGAGAGCACGGGAGCAGAGCTGAGAGGGGGTGGGGAGTGATCGTAGCCGTCTCTGCGGGGAGAGCTTCGCTACAGGTTTGGAACCTGCAGCAAGTCAACAGCCCAGCAGAGAAGCTAAAAACACCGGGGCTGAAGAACACAACCGCAAACAGCTGGAGTCTCTCAGGACCTGGCCGCCCCCCCCTTCCCCCCCCTCAGTGACTCAGCACGCTCGGGATCTCAGAGCGCAGGCGCAGCACAGTCCTGCTAGTGCCTCACTGCTGCCACCTGCAGTCTGTAGAGGAAGCTCGATAACACACCCAGCCCCCCCCCAAAGAAAGACTCCAGTTTTTTCTGTTTTTCTTTGGTAGTTTGTCTCTGATTAATAGACAGAATGAGCAAGAAGCTGAAGAGGACTTTAACCCTTGACAGCTTCTACACAGATAGAGAGCAGACTCTAAATCCTGAGGAGACTAAAAACAGGCAGTCCCCAGATGATCCCCAAAGGAGGAGATTGTCTGTTCCTCAGCACAGATGAACCTCATAGAAGTGATTAAAAAGGCTCTCACAAGGGAGCTAGAAGAAAAATGGGGAAAGCAGAGTGAGGCTTGGGAAAAGGAGAGGGAGGCTTGGCAAAAGAGCCTGGAGAAAGTTAAAGAGAGAGTGGATAAAGAAGTAAAATCCTTGAAAAATAGGATTAGTGAACTGGAAACAGAAAACAGCTCTCTAAAAAACAAAATTGGCGAAATGGAAAAAAATTCCACAGAACAAAAGAACTCAATTGGACAATTAGAGAAAGATTTTAAAAAAGTGAGTGAAGAGAATACTTCACTGAAAATCAGAATTGAACAAGTGGAATTGAATGACTCGAGGAGACAAGAAGAATCAGTCAAGCAAATCCAAAAAAATCAAACAATGGAGAAAAATGTGAAATACCTTCTGGGGAAGACAACAGACCTGGAAAACAGATCCAGGAGAGACAATCTGAGAATCATTGGACTCCCAGAAAAACATGATGAAAAAAAGAGCCTGGACACTGTCTTCCAGGAAATTATCAAAGAGAACTGCCCAGAAGTCATAGGAACAGAGGAAAAAATAAACATTGAAAGGATTCATCGATCACCCACTGAAAGGGATCCTAAAATCAAAACACCAAGGAATATAGTGGCCAAATGCCAGAACCCTCAGATGAAAGAAAAAATATTGCAAGCGGCTAGAAAAACCCAATTCAAGTATCAAGGAGCCACAATAAGGATCACCCAGGATCTGGCAGCATCCACATTAAAAGATCGAAGGGCCTGGAATATGATATTCCGAAAGGCTAAGGAACTTGGTACGCAACCAAAAATAACTTACCCAGCGAGAATGAGCATCTTTTTCCAGGGAAGAAGATGGACATTCAACGAAGTAAGCGAATTTCATCTATTTCTGATGAAAAAACCAGAACTTAACAAAAAGTTTGATCTACAAATATAGAACTCAAGAGAAATCTAAAAAGGTAAAGATTAATCTTGGGAACTATATTTTGACTATATAGATGTATAAAGAATACATGTATACCTTGTTCTAGAAATTGATGTGGAAAGGACATTGTACCAGAAAAAGGGTAAAGTGGGGGTAGTACATCTCATGAAGAGGCATAGGAAACCTATTATATCCGAGAGAAAGAATGGAGGGGGATGAATATAGTGGATATCTTACTGCCTTCAGAATTGGCTTTAAGTGAAAAATCTTAAGACATATTCAATCTATGGTGAAACTTCTCCCATCTCATTGAAAAGTGAGAAGGGAAAAGTGGAAAGGGAAGGAATAAGCTAAGCGGAAGGGAATACGGGAACTGGGAGGGAAAGGGGTAAGATAGGGGGAGGAACTCTAAGGCGGGGGGAGGGATACTAAAAAGGGAGGGCTGTGAGAAGCAAGGGTGCTCACAAGCTTAATACTTGGAAGGGGGGGAAAGGGGAAAGAAGGGAGGAAAGCATAAACCGGGTTAACAAGATGGCAAGTAATACAGAATTGGTCATTCTAACCATAAACGTGAACGGGGTAAACTCCCCCATAAAGAGGAAGCGGTTAGCAGAATGGATTAAAAGCCAGAATCCTACAATATGTTGTTTACAGGAAACACACCTGAAGCGGGGAGATACATGCAGGTTAAAGGTAAAAGGTTGGAGCAAAATCTACTATGCTTCAGGTGAAGTCAAAAAAGCAGGGGTAGCCATCCTGATCTCAGATCAAGCTAAAGCAAAAATTGACCTAATTAAAAGAGATAAGGAAGGACACTATATCTTGCTAAAGGGTAGCATGGATAATGAAGCACTATCTATATTAAACATATATGCACCAAGTGGGGTAGCATCTAAATTCTTAAAAGAGAAACTAAGAGAGCTGCAAGAAGAAATAGACAGTAAAACTATAATAGTGGGAGATCTTAACCTTGCACTCTCAGAATTAGATAAATCAAACCAGAAAATAAATAAGAAAGAAGTCAAAGAGGTAAACAGAATACTAGAAAAGCTAGATATGATAGATCTCTGGAGAAAATGTAATGGAGACAGAAAGGAATACACTTTCTTTTCAGCAGTTCATGGAACCTATACAAAAATTGACCATATATTAGGACATAAAAACCTCAAACTCAAATGTAGTAAGGCAGAAATAGTAAATGCATCCTTTTCAGACCACGATGCAATGAAAATTACATTCAACAAAAAAGCAGGGGGAAGTAGACCAAAAAATAATTGGAAACTAAATAATCTCATACTAAAGAATGATTGGGTAAAACAGCAAATCATAGACATAATTAATAACTTCACCCAAGAAAACGATAATAATGAGACATCATACCAAAATGTATGGGATGCAGCCAAAGCGGTAATAAGGGGAAATTTCATATCTCTAGAGGCCTATTTGTATAAAATAGAGAAAGAGAAGGTCAATGAATTGGGTTTGCAATTAAAAATGCTAGAAAAGGAACAAATTAAAAACCCCCAGTCAAACACTAAACTTGAAATTCTAAAAGTAAAAGGTGAGATCAATAAAATTGAAAGTAAAAAAACTATTGAATTGATTAATAAAACTAAGAGTTGGTTCTATGAAAAAACCAACAAAATTGACAAACCCTTAGTAAATCTGATTAAAAAAAGGAAAGAGGAAAATCAAATTGTTAGTCTTAAAAATGAAAAGGGAGAACTCACCACTAACGAAGAGGAAATTAGAGCAATAATTAGGAGTTACTTTGCCCAACTTTATGCCAATAAATTCGACAACTTAAATGAAATAGAAAAATACCTCCAAAAATACAGCTTGCCCAAACTAACAGAGGAAGAAGTAAATATCCTAAACAGTCCCATCTCAGAAAAAGAAATAGAACAAACTATCAATCAACTCCCTAAGAAAAAATCCCCAGGACCAGATGGATTTACATGTGAATTCTACCAAACATTTAAAGAACAATTAACTCCAATGTTATATAAACTATTTTAAAAAATAGGGATTGAAGGAGTCCTACCAAACTCCTTTTATGACACAGATATGGTACTGATACCAAACCAGGTAGGCTGAAAACAGAGAAAGAAAATTATAGACCAATCTCCCTAATGAATATTGATGCTAAAATCTTAAATAAAATATTAGCAAAAAGATTACAGAAAATTGTCACCAGGATAATACACTATGACCAAGTAGGATTTATACCAGGAATGCAGGGCTGGTTCAATATTAGGAAAACTATTAGCATAATTGACTATATCAATAACCAAACAAACAAAAACCACATGATCATCTCAATAGATGCAGAAAAAGCATTTGATAAAATCCAACATCCATTCCTAATATAAAAACACTTGAGAGCATAGGAATAAATGGACTTTTCCTTAAAATAGTCAGGAGCATATATTTAAAACCATCAGTAAGCATCATATGCAATGGGGAAAAACTGGAACCTTTCCCAGTAAGATCTGGAGTGAAGCAAGGTTGCCCACTATCACCATTATTATTTAATATCGTATTAGAAACACTAGCCTCGGCAATAAGAGTCGAGAAAGATATAAAAGGAATTAGAGTAGGCAATGAGGAAACCAAACTATCACTCTTTGCAGATGATATGATGGTATACCTAGAGAACCCCAGAGATTCTACCAAAAAGCTATTGGAAATAATTCATAATTTTAGCAAAGTAGCTGGCTACAAAATAAATCCCCATAAATCCTCAGCATTTTTATACATCACCAACAAAACCCAACAGCAAGAGATACAAAGAGAAATTCCATTCAGAATAACTGTTGATACCATAAAATATTTGGGAATCTATCTACCAAAGGAAAGTCAGGAATTATATGAGCAAAATTATAAAAAAGTCTCCACACAAATAAAGTCAGACTTAAATAATTGGAAAAATATTAAGTGCTCTTGGATCGGCCGAGCGAACATAATAAAGATGACAATACTCCCTAAACTAATCTATTTATTTAGTGCTATACCAATCAGACTTCCAAGAAAATATTTTATTGATCTAGAAAAAATAACAACAAAATTCATATGGAACAATAAAAAGTCGAGAATCTCAAGGGAATTAATGAAAAAAAAATCAAATGAAGGTGGCCTAGCTGTACCTGATCTAAAATTATATTATAAAGCAGCAGTCACCAAAACCATTTGGTATTGGCTAAGAAATAGATTAGTGGATCAGTGGAAAAGGCTAGGCTCACAAGACAGAATAGTCAATTATAGCAATCTAGTGTTTGACAAACCCAAAGCCCCTAACTTCTGGGAAAAGAATTCATTATTTGATAAAAACTGCTGGGATAATTGGAAATTAGTATGGCAGAAATTAGGCATGGACCCACACTTAACACCATATACCAAGATAAGATCAAAATGGGTCTATGACCTAGGCATAAAGAACGAGATTATAAATAAATTAGAGGAACATAGAATAGTTTATCTCTCAGACTTGTGGAGGAGAAAGAAATTTGTGACCAAAGATGAACTAGAGACCATTACTGATCACAGAATAGAAAATTTCGATTACATCAAATTAAAAAGCCTTTGTACAAATAAAACTAATGCAAACAAGATTAGAAGGGAAGCAACAAACTGGGAAAACATTTTCACAGTTAAAGGTTCTGATAAAGGCCTCATTTCCAAAATATATAGAGAACTGACTCAAATTTATAAGAAATCAAGCCATTCTCCAATTGATAAATGGTCAAAGGATATGAACAGACAATTTTCAGAGGATGAGATTGAAACTATTACCACTCATATGAAAGAGTGTTCCAAATCATTATTGATCAGAGAAATGCAAATTAAGACAACTCTGAGATACCACTACACACCTGTCAGATTGGCTAAGATGACAGGAAAAAATAATGATGAATGTTGGAGGGGATGCGGGAAAACTGGGACACTAATGCATTGTTGGTGGAGTTGTGAACGAATCCAACCATTCTGGAGAGCAATCTGGAATTATGCCCAAAAAATTATCAAAATGTGCATATCCTTTGATCCAGCAGTGTTTCTATTGGGCTTATATCCCAAAGAAATACTAAAGAAGGGAAAGGGACCTGTATGTGCCAAAATGTTTGTAGCAGCCCTGTTTGTAGTGGCTAGAAACTGGAAAATGAATGGATGCCCATCAATTGGAGAATGGCTGGGTAAATTGTGGTATATGAATGTTATGGAATATTATTGTTCTGTAAGAAATGACCAGCAGGATGAATACAGAGAGGCTTGGAGAGACCTACATGAACTGATGCTAAGTGAAATGAGCAGAACCAGGAGATCATTATACACTTCGACAACGATATTGTATGAGGACATATTTTGATGGAAGTGGATTTCTTTGACAAAGAGACCTGAGTTTCAATTGATAAATGACGGACAAAAGCAGCTACACCCAAAGAAAGAACACTGGGAAACGAATGTGAACTATCTGCATTTTTGTTTTTCTTCCCGATTATTTATACCTTCTGAATCCAATTCTCCTACCATCAAGAGAACTGTTCGGTTCTGCAAACATATATTTATCTAGGATATACTGCAACATATCCAACATATAAAGGACTGCTTGCCATCTAGGGAGGGTGGAGGGAGGGAGGGGAAAAAAAATCGGAACAGAAATGAGTGTCAATATAATGCAATTATTAAATAAAAAAAAAAAAAAAAAAGAGAATATCATCTTTGATACTTGCCTTTCCCTTTTCATTCAACCCCCTGGGACCTCAGATCCCATTGAGCCACTTGTCACATTTCTTGCATGATCTGGGAGTCATCAACTATAATCCTTCTGGTAAGATGGAGCATGATCCGGGCTTACTATCTGTTGTTCTAGGCCTTGCTATATGCCCTGTTATTACATCCTCAGAGACCTCGACATTGCCATCTGATTTGACCAGGTACCCTCCTCTGAGACTTCTAAATCCATCAGCTCTGAAGCCAAATTTTCTTCTTTCTTTCTTTCTTTTATTTTATTTTATTTTATAATAACTTTATATTGACAGAATCCATGCCAGGGTAATTTTTTTTATAACATTATCCCTTGCACTCGCTTCTGTTCTGATTTTTCCCCTCCCTCCCTCCACTCCCTCCCCTAGATGGCAAGCAGTCCTGTATATGTTAGATATGTTGCAGTATATCCTAGACACAATATATGTTTGCAGAACCGAACAGTTCTCTTGTTGCACAGGGAGAATTGGATTCAGAAGGTAAAAATAACTCAAGCCAAAGTTTCTTATATGTGTTATTTCCCTCAAATGGAATATGAGCAAAGACTTGGGCTTTTTCTTTTTGTTTCCTCAGAACTTAGCACAATGCTTCAGTAAGCATAGTAGGTGCCAAATAAATGAGTTTTCATTTATTCATTCAGATTGCTGTCAATTTAATCTTCCTACTCCTATTAATTATCATTTGGGGGAAAAAAGATTCCTTCCATGAGTTCCTATAGTTTGTGGAATAAAATCCAAACTGGGCCCAATCTGACTTTTTAGTATTTTATTCCACTGTTCTCTCATGTATTCTATGAACTGTAGCCAAGTTTGAACTATAATTTAGTTCTATATAGTAGTCCAGAGGACCCAATGAGCACAGTCTTAATGAAATTTGTTTTTCATAGACTATCATGTTTCCCAGCTTTGAATTGTTCATGGGCTTTGCCCTATCTTGTATCTAAAGAATTGTTTCTTTTTATACTTAAGCAACTCAGGCTTTTCCTCATTCACCCTTAATTAACTAGTTTTATATTTCTTTGATGAATTGATGAAATTTTATTGCTTCCCTACAAATGTTCTGTTGCAAGTCTTGATTCCCATGTTTTGTTATTGATTTTTTGTTTCTTAGTAATGACTGATGTCATATTATTTTTGAGTTGTATTGTTTGCCCATATTACAAATCACCTCTTGTTCTCTTCATCCTAGAAGATTTGCCATTTCCATATTAGCATATTAGATTTATGGAAGCCTAGGACCCAGAGTTGATGCTGGGATGATACAGCACTGTTTTTGTATTTTATTTTTTACTCATTAAATATCTTGATTTTATCTTCACTCACTGAATGGTACTTTCCTTAATTCAACTGAGACACTTGAGGTATATTGTTTGGATCAATTCATTTTGTATGAGAAATGCTATCTTAGTTCTGTGCTTTTTTCTGGTCCTTTTGATGAGATAGCATAGAAAGAACATTGGATTTGAAGGTGGAAAGCCTGAGTCTAAATCCTAGTTATTTCATTTGCTACCAATGTGGCCTTGAGTAACTAGCCTTCCTTTTCTGGGCTCTTTTCATTAAAAAAAAAATCCCTAGCATCAAAGGCCACACTTTGAAGATAGTAGATCTTTAATAAGTTTTTGTTTCAATACATACATACATACACACACACACACACACACACACACACACACACACACTTTTTCTCTTTCCTGTCCTACATCTTTTCCCTGCTAGATTTCTCCTGTAGATGTTCCACAGGAATCTCAAACTAGACATGTCCAAATAAACTCAAATTCATTTCTCCTAAATATTCCTTCACAACTTCTTTATTTCTCTTGAAGTTACTACTATTCTTCTAGTTACTCAATTTCATGACCCAGAAATCATCCTTGACTCTTCACTTTTCCTCACTTTCATATCTAATCAGTTGCCAAATCTTATTAACTCCCTCTTCAACATCCCTCACATCCTCTTTTCTCTCTATTCATATAGAAACACCCTAATTCAAATCCTCACCATTTCTTTCCAAGGATCACTGCAGAAGTCTTCCTAATTAGTCTTTTGTCAACTAACCTCTCTAATTCAAACAGTTGATATTCCTACTGTTCAAGTATAATCATGTTACTTTGCTATACAGCAAGAGTTTAAAAAAAAAATCCTTTATCCTTAGGATAAAATTCAAGCTTTTCTATTTGGCATTTTATGTTCTCCCCTATCTTTCAGGACTAATGCCATATGACTCCCTCTCATGCATTCTATGATCTAGTCATATAAGACCATCTGCAGTTCCTTTATAAAGGCTGTCCTCCATGGCTGGAATGTTTTCTTTCCTTACTGAGTGCTACTTCAGCCTAACTGGCTTCAATCATTGTTTATATGCTTCCTCCAAATAAAATCTTGCCACTCAAATCCTGACACTTTCAGATGATCCAATATCAGAAATATATATGATTGAGTGACTTTTTCAGGGCCACCCAAACAGTATATGTCAGAGATAAGACTTGAGGTCAAGTCTTTCTGTGAGACTGACTGACTGAGACTCTCTACCCCCTACACCATCCTGCCTCTCAAGATCATCCCTATCTTTAAAACACTTTTATTGTTTTTTTAATATAGATTTATTTTAAACAGAGTGAAATTTTAATTAAAATGAAATTATTTGAGAATATTCATATTGTAGAAGCTAAATTTCTTTTAAAGTTATTAGATCTGAAACTTTTTAGCAGGCATTTTTGATTTATGACTCGTTTTACATGTTTGAAGAACAACAATATCCATCAGAAATCCTGCCAAAATGCTTATAAGAAAAAATCAAGTTTTTAATTATGGTTTTAGTGACTAAGAGAATTATGAGATTAGAATTTTGTGATAACAAATTACCTGGTTTCTTGATACTATCAAGTAGATACTTGATAGTAGATAACTTACCACTTCCAGTGACTACAAAGATTTTTTCAGAGAAATGAGGTATTACTGATCAATATGATTGTTGTTGTTGTTTTTTTTCCTTTCCTTACATTTTCAGAATATCTCATTGGCTTAGGCACCAATAAACACAATCTTATAAGAAGGTATTTGGGTATATTGGAATTTGATTTTGCTTAATTAAAAAAAGGCATATATTGAAAAAAACATCCTTATTCCTCAGTTTCTTCATTTGTAAAATTAGGAGATTGACATAGATGAACTCCCCTTTGCAACTCCAAATCAATGAATCTCTGATTTGAATAAAATTTTCTTTTCTTTTTTCTATTTGTAGATAGAAAAGGTAAGCTTTTGTTGTTGAAAATAGCTGAAAATTGACCTATTGTCAATTAAGATAACTGCTTTGTGACTATATTTTCTCCTGTTGGAAAGGCAGATTAAAAACAACAAGACACAGAAATCTAGTATCTTTCTATAAAGGGTTCTAAAAATCTTATTCTTTAATTCTCTTTTTTAAAAACCATGAGCCAATATCACTTTATAGCAATAAGAGTTTACAGTAAAGTACTTTAACTAGTATTCTAAGTTTACTTGAGAAAAGTAGCTTGCTTTTTTCCCACTGGGCTATTTTCAATCTTTCATTTTATGTCATCAAAACTTCCTTTCGAATTCTTTGCTTCTAAATTTTTTTAATTTTTAAATTTTGTAGCCTGGTTGGCTTCATGACCTTTTCCATTCGTAATGCTGTTCTCATGTGTTCAGTCATCACAGTGAGGTTACTGTTACATAGGATTAGATGTGCCCCACAGTGCCCTGGTTTTCACAACCAGCTTTGCTATATTTTATTATATGATGATATCCTTTAACTATTACTCATTTTAGCATATATACAGGTTTAAATCCAGAGTTTTATAATTCTTTATTCAGGTCATGAAAAAAAAAACAGCTTGGTAATTGGCAAAAAGCTTCTTTTGCAGTATAAATTCTATTTTCTTCTAATTTATAGAACTTATTACATTTTATCCTTTAAAAAAAAAGCTTGGACCTCTGATTTACATCAGTGCCCTTCCTTTAACTTATAGCTTTAGTAAGTTTCCTGGGCAATGAGAGAAAGATTAGGTGACTGATCATGGATAGCATGGCCAATATAGGTCAGAGAGAGAATTTCAATCAGGTCTTCTGACTGAGAGCTGCATTTCTACTTCCTATGCCAAGCAGTTGCTCCTTTTATTTATTTATCATCAACTTAATCTTTTTCCCCTCCTCTTAGGAAATCATTTTCTGCTAATGAATGATGTTATAGTTGGCCACATCTCCCATACTGTATGCATAAGGCTTACTTCTACATTTCCAAAATTTTCCTTCATGACACAAGGTCAGGAGGAGAATTGAAATGTCACCAATTACTTTCTCTTAGCCTTTTTTTCTATGTATCATTTCTTGATTTTGTATTATATAGTTTATAATATACAATAATTTTGTATTATATAATTTTTCCATGTGATTTCTGGATTTTGAAAAGATAATGAATTTGAAATCAGAAGATTGTGGAATTAGTCCCAACACAGTTGGGACTAAGCAGCATCATCAATCAGATGATGTCCAAGTATGTTTTTTCATCTGTTAAATAGAGAAGATAATAGTTGTATTACCTACTTCAAAGAGAGGAAACAGTGTTGGAATCTTTACAAAGTGTTAAGTCATTAGAGTTGATAGAGACAATAATTATCTGATTTAGCATGGTTCAGTATGATTGATCTGATCCTACAAGGAGATGTTATGGGCCAGAAGAAACAAGGTACTAAGTAGGACTGATAGACAATAATGCTTGTGTTCACACCTTTAGAGAGCTCATATAAGCAAGAAGTATTTAAGTACTCATTGGAATTCACAAGTATGGGAGATTCACAAAATTAACTGTGTAACTTTGTGAATTCACACCTCCCTTGAAGCTCTTAGGGCCAGAGAGCACTCTGGGAGGAAACCCATAATTCCACTCTCTCATATCCCACAATCCCATTCTTGGAGAAGGAGCATAAATAGAGCTTCAGAGAGCCAGTCAAATGAGTTACTTCGGAACATTATGAGGGGTCGGAGAGGAGTACTCTGGGAGGAAGCCCACAAGCCCACTCTCGGAAGTGGAGTCCAATTCATTTTCCACTTTCACCTTTGTGCTGGCTGGAGGCTGAAGAAAGCAGAGGCAGAAGCAAGAGAAAATGTGCAAGAGCTCTTGGAACCAAGCAGAGAGATAGGCCTTCTAAGCTAACTGAGCCCAAGGAAAGAGATAAGAAATAAAGATCTGAACTTTTATCACCTGGCTGTGTTTGGGTGATTATTACTTTTAGCTGAAACTAAGGCTGCCTCCAGAAAACCTCCCCAAGAAACCTACACCCAGAGAGAACCATTATTATACACCACAAAATAGGGATATATAATGGATGGAGACCAAGTCTGAGAACCAGGAAGATTTGGCAACATGGCCCACCTCTACTGCCTGTGTGACTTTTAGCAAGTCATTTAACATTTCAGTGTTCTGAACAATTCTCTAAGACCTTTAGGACTATGAACTGCTGTTATTGTTCAGTGGTTTTGAAGTCATATCCAAGTCTTTGTTTTCTTGGCAAAGATGTAAAAGTGGTTTTCCATTTCCTTATCCAGATCATTCTGTGGATGAGGAAACTGAGGCAAACCAGGTTAAGTGACTTGTCCAGGAGCATACAGCTGGTAAGTGTCTAGAGCTAGATTTGAATGCAGGAAGGAGAATCTTCCTGACTATAGTTCTAGAACTCAATTTACTGTGTCATCTACCTATCTTGAGCTGTTCCCACCTAATGAGATAGTTAGCTTGAAAGTCTCTCCCTAACAAAAGCAGCATAGAAATTTTAGTGTATAACACAAGTATAAAACATTACACAAGTGAGTGACCAATGAAAGCTACTGTTAGATATTAGGATATGTACCAAGGACTGCTTCTAACTCCAAGCCCATTCATTATGCTCCAGCTTCTTGAACTCTGGTTCTTAAACTCATGTGGGGTCTTGTAACTGACTATAGGAATTGTGAAATTATGGTTTATTATCAGTGAATGTTTGATTTGTATACCTATGTTATAAACCTATATACCCAGGGCCACATTAGGGGTCATGAATAAAAAAAGTTTAAGAAATCCTATATTATGCTATACTCCCTTATCAACATGAAATATTTACTAAAAGCCTACTATGAGAATAATATATATATACACACATGTGTGTGTGTGTGTGTGTGTGTGTGTGTGTGTGTGTAATAGGATCCTTGTCTTTTAAGAGTTTGCAATTCAGATGAAATGACAAAAGTCTTCTATAAAAACATTCATAACAGTACATCAATTTCCATCAGACAATGGCATAAATAGTAGTAACTTTGAATTAAAAAAATAATTTTCTAGCTGAATTGTTTCAATGCTTACAGCTGTTTCTCTGCAGATACTTTCTACATTCCATAATGAAAAGAGCATCTGCAGCGAAATGAGTGTTCTTCATTCCAGGTTCTGAAATGATAATGGATGCTTCAGTGCCTCATGAATGCAAAAGGCTTTTAAAATTAATTGCTGTGAATTTGGGGCTCTATGAATATTTGAAATGTCAGCTTCATACCAGATGCTTCTCTATTAGTGATGGTTGAGGCCCTTAGGATAAAATAAAATATAACCTGGACTGAGGTTGTCTCTTGAACATCATCAAAATAGCACTATTCTGATAGCTCAGAGGTTCCTTCAGCACACTCTTCCCCCTTCCAGACTAAGAGCAATGGTTATCAAATCTCTTGGGAGGAAAATAGTAGCTTTAGAGCTGAAAAAAAGTCTACAAGATTTCAAATCACATTAATCTTATTAATGCCTTCTGTTTTTTACATAACAATTTCCCAATATATCCATTCCTCTACTATTCTTGAATCAAAAAAATTAAGCAAAATCCAACTAACAAAGTAATCATATTTGATAGCATATGCACTATCTTGTTACCATAATCCTGCATCTCTATTGAGAAGTAGAAGTTTATGCTTCATCATTTATTTTCCCTGATCAAGTCATTGCTATTAATCTGAATTGACCTGTGTTTTCATTTTATCTTCATTTTCTTTTTTGGGGGGGCAAAGGGGAAGAACTCTTGTATATAATATTCTCAGTTCTATTTTCCTCACTTTATATTACTTGATAAAGTCTTTCTGAATTTTTTTCAATTATTTCATTGCCACTGTCTCTTAAAGTGCCAGTGTTTACATCTTTTCAAAAATAGCATTGGTGATTAGCTTTGGGATCCAAATATAGAAAGCTTAAACAATTTAAAGTTTATTCATCATTTGTAAATATGCCTTCTTTTAATAAAATCAAATACAAAGAAGTCCAAGTTTATGAAACAGCTAAATTAGACTGTGATCATTTACCAAAAGATGCTTCACTTCACAAAGAGAATCATCTCTGAATAGCATTTGTTTAAATAGTATATTACACTGCTTCATTTAAAACATGAGTTAATTTACCCATAACTTTTCAAGAACTCATCCATTGTGCAAAGCAAGGTAACTCCATATTGTGAATACAATGACATGAGATCATAGTAACATTTGGTAACAGACTCCTAAATGAGTCACTGGATTCTTATTAAGAAAGTTCCTTTTTCAAATTTGACAGTAAAGAAATATGCCCTTTCCTTTGAGTTTTAAATGTAGTGACAGGCAGGACTGTATGATTAGATATAGAAAAGAATGAAACAATTGGAAAGCTTGCTTACTGCAGTTCTTTGCCTCAAGGAAGCCAATATCAAGCATGTGGAATACTAATTAGATTGGCAATGATGACCTCTGCTAGTAACTAAGGATTTGTAGTGACAAAAGTCAAATCAGAATATATGTGCCAAGAAATGTCTGAAAGCTCATGTTTTCTCATACAAAATCTATAAGGAATAGACTCAGAAGAATAAAATGTTCAAATATACAGTGAATTTATGTCAGAATTCTGGCAGCACATTACTATTCTAGGGGAAAAATAAAAGGAATATTATATATTAACTGGGTCCATATGAGTTAAGTAAAATGGCATGATAGGCAATTATCTTTTGAATTTGATAGAAGTGGACAACCAATCTGCATAAATTAATTCAGGAAAGCATTGATTTATTCTTCGGCATTTGTAGGGTAAGTTTTGGTTTGAAAAATCTGAATAAATGTTTCTCTTCATCTTGTTTACATGCTAAATCCATAAATATGCCTGTAGCCCATGTAGCCCCTGCATTGTCCAAGGGCTCTAAATGGAGATACTTTTTCAAGTGGGATTTTTTTGGAGGGAGTAATAACTGTTTGTGTATTGTTATCAAATTGTTGCATGTAACATATGGTATCATGGGACTATCGATTTAGAAATGAAGGAGCTTTCATTTATTATGACACCCTTCTTTTATAGATGAGAAAATTGTCTGCTCAGAGGTGACATCTAAATCACAGATCATATTTTGTCAGAGGAAGGGGTTTGTACACACATTTTCTGATATTTGAGCCAATGCTTTTTTCTATTTGCCTTGCTACATACTCCAGAACCAAGGCTTTGCTTCAATCTTACATGCTGTTCACATATCTCTTTGATTCATATCCTATGACAGTACCTGGATATATGTTAAGTGAGGGCACCGGAAGGGCTGTTGGGGAGGAGCTATTGTTTAGGGCAATTTTATTTGTGAGCAATCCCTTTCTTCCTCCTTCCTTTCTTCTTTGTCTCCTGAATTCCCTTCTTTTCCCTCCACTGCTCAACTCCTCCATCTATATACGACAGACATTTATTTCTAGCATCATATAAATTAGTCTTTTTCTTTTTCAAACAAGGACAGGAAAGGGAAAGCTACTTTGACTACACTGCTATTCAAGATATAAAAGACCTAATATTAGTGAGGATGTTATTCTTGAACTCTAACTGGCTGGAAGTCATCTCCTTGATTCTTGACTTAATGACTGTTGAGAGAAGTAGTAGTTTATATCCTTTTAATTTCAGAGGATGTTCTTTTAATATCTAATTAGTGAAATTGGTTTTAATTGGATTTTAGGGTTTATGGTGATGATTGCGTTTTAAACATCAAACCTGAATGTTTAGTGGGCTTAGCCTACAACATGCTTTATCCAATGTTTCTCCTACCAGATTTAGATTTCAACTGTTATGTTAGGGTTTTTCTGGGAAGCTCAGATTTTGGTGCAAAATTCTCTCACCCTTGGTTTTTCCTGGGCTCATTAGTATTTGATTTATACCCAGATTTTCTCAGCAAAAAAGAAAACTCTCAGCTTTGATGCAAATACTCAGACTAAAAAATAGTCCCAGATATAGTATAGTACCCCTCAACCCCAGACCCTACAATTACATGGACTAGGTCTGATCATGGGGACTGATTCCAAAAATGTCCTTTTTGCATTTGCCTCCTTGTCCCTGTTTTAATTTCCTCCAAGAAAATCTCCAAGTTTGTTGTTGTTCAGTTATATCCAATTCTTCATGACAGTTTTTCTTTGCAAAGATATTGGAGCAATTTGCCATTTTCTTTTTCTGATAATTTTTATACATGAGGAACTAAAAAAAAAAAAAAACTGGTTAAGTCACAGAGTCACACAGCCATGTTTGATATCAGATTTGATCTAGGCCTGGCCTTCTACTTAGCTACCTAACTGCAACAACTAAGATAGATGTGAGCAAAAGGTATCCCCAGTTCATACAAAGTATGCAAATTCATATCTTGTATAGGACAGTCTCTATTTTTGCATCATAGAAAATGCATATGAAAAAGGAGTCATGGGGACCTACAAGTAAACATAAAAACATATTTTGCATTCATAGTAATTCCCTTCAGAAGGAATTGAAATCTCAAGGGTTCCAGTGAGGCAGTACCCTAAATTTTGATGAATGCCTTGGCCTCTCCTAGGGTCCAACATAATTTCTTCCAGATACTGTCTCCTCCATGGTTTGCTCCTCCTCTCCAAAGGTAAATATACTTAAGGCTGCTGAACAGTTCCAATAGATACATAATGTCTAAATAATTAAATGTTATAGTATTTGATAGTGGTGCTATTAAAATCTTTGTTTCCTCTAAGGAATGTCACTAACTTTTTTTTTATATTTTATTTTATTTTATTTAATAATAACTTATATTGACAGAATCCATGCCAGGGTAATTTTTTTTACAACATTATCCCTTGCACTCATTTCTATTCCAATTTTTCCCCTCCCTCCCTCCACCCCCTCCCCTAGATGGCAAGCAGTCCTATATATGTTAGATATGTTACAGTATATCCTAGATACAATATATGTTTGCAGAACCAAACAGTTCTCTTGTTGCACAGGGAGAATTGGATTCAGAAGGTAAAAATAACCCGGGAAGAAAAACAAAAATGCAGATAGTTCACATTCGTTTCCCAGTGTTCCTTCTTTGGGTGTAGCTGCTTCTGTCCATCATTTATCAATTGAAACTGAGTTAGGTCTCTTTCTCAAAGAAATCCACTTCCATCAGAATACATCCTCATACAATATCGTTGTCGAAGTGTATAATGATCTCCTGGTTCTTCTCTTTTCACTTAGCATCAGTTCATGTAAGTCTCGCCAGTCCTCTCTGTATTCATCCTGCTGGTCATTTCTTACAGAACAATAATATTCTATAACATTCATATACCACAATTTACCCAGCCATTCTCCAATTGAAGGGCATCCATTCATTTTCCAGTTTCTGGCCACTACAAACAGGGCTGCTACAAACATTTTGGCACATAAAGGTCCCTTTCCCTTCTTTAGTATCTCTTTGGGATATAAGCCCAGTAGAAACACTGCTGAATCAAAGGGTATGCACAGTTTGATAACTTTTTGGGCATAATTCCAGATTGCTCTCCAGAATGGTTGGATTTGTTCACAACTCCACCAACAATGCATCAGTGTCCCAGTTTTCCCGTGTCCCCTCCAACATTCATCATTATTTTTTCCTGTCATCTTAGCCAATCTGACAGGTGTGTAGTGGTATCTCAGAGTTGTCTTAATTTGCATTTCTCTGATCAATAATGATTTGGAACACTCTTTCATATGATGTCACTAACTTTTGGAAATAGTTAATTTATATATCCATATTTTGTAGGGGATAGTGATGTAGTTTATAGACAATAGAGGATATACCAAATGTTGGGGTTCAGTCATGTGAAAAATTCACAAATGGCCATTCTCTTTGGCAAAAAAGTAGGTTTATTTAGAGAAGAAGTTGAAGACAAAATTAAGAGACACAATTTACCAAGAATGGTAAATATAAAACAGAGTTGAGAGAACATATAGTTACTTAGATATAAAAAGAAGAAAGACACCATAAGACATGGTCGGGATTGAGAAGAGAGATACCATGAAGCATAGTGGAGATGGCGAGGTGTAAAAGAGACCATTCTCTGCCTCATTTCTTATCTAACCTTAATCATTGACTGAGAATTGCCTCAATGAAACCCATTTAAAAACTCTAGCCTGGAAAATCCAAGGTCTCCCACTGCATCCAGGGTCACCTCCAGTAATCTTGATCTATAGCTTGCCACTGGACTCAGATGGCTCCAAAGGCAGGTGACCTTGTACAGCCCTCTCTCATTTAAATCCAATTCATTTGCATGTCACAGCATCATCTCTCTGATGTCATGATGATTTAGGTGCACCCTTTAACCCCAATTGCCTTGTAAAACAATAAAATTAAATTAAAAACATGTTATCAAAATATTTTTTAAAAAAATTTACTGATCCCTTGAAATTTGGGGAAATGATTTTTTGCTTTCTCTGGGAAACAAGGAATCTAGATACTGTAGTTAAGAACTCTTAATTTTGATTTTTGCAACTCCTCTGTTTAGTCTCCCTAATCCCAGAGAAGGTAAAATGAGGGGCTCAATGGCAAATCAATTCTTCTCTATGAATCTCTATAATCATAATAGGGGGAAAGGGGAAGGAGGCTGGAGAAGGAGGCTCTGGCCAATGAAGACCCAGTTTTTAGAGCATATTCAGATTTGCCCTTACGGTAGGCTATAATCATCTGGCAGCTCACTGTTGTCTTCCCCACTTGAAAGCCTCCAGGGAAAAGAATCATAAATTGTTCCCTCAAACGTTTTTTAAATGCACATTCAGTTCCAACTCAACCTCATATGAGTCACCAATCCTTCCCCCTCAAAAGGCAATAAGGTTTTTAAAAAAAAATTATCACATAGTACTCATCTGTCCTCAGTTGCTCATGGTGAGAAACTGACTCTCCAAAGTTCCACATATTGCATTGGAAACAGGCAAGAGACATCTATCTCCACCTGGTCTGTGCAACCCACTGGAAAGGGCAAATATGAGCAGGCTCTAGATTGGGTTCTCCTTAACCAGAGCCCTTTTTGTACCAACTGATTGTATCAGTGAAGGTCAATGTTAGCCTTTGTTCCTCCTTATATGGCTATATTATCCTTGGCTCTTGCTACTGCTTGGACCAGGAACTTCAAATGTTCCAAGAATTTAATTTTTTTTATTATGACTTTTAATTGACAGAACATATGCCTGGGTAATTTTTTACAAAATTATCCCTTGCACTCATTTCTGTTCTGACTTTTCCCTTCTCTCCCTCCACCCCCTCCACTAGATGGCAAGCAGTCCTATATATGTTAGATATGTTGCAGTATATCCTAGATACAATATATGTTTGCAGAACCGAACAGTTCCCTTATTGCACAGGGAGAATTGGATTCAGAAGGTTAAAAACCTGGGAAAAAAAACCAAAAATGCAAACAATTTCACTAATTTCCCAGTGTTCTTTCTCTGAGTGTAACTACTTCTGTCCCTCATTGATCAATTGGAACTGAGTTAGATCTTCTCTTTGTCGAAGATATCCACTTCCATCAGAAGACATCCTCATACAATATCATTGTTGAAGTATATAATGATCTCCTGGTTCTGCTCTTTTCACTTAGCATCAGTTCATGTAAGTCTCTCCAAGCCTCTCTGTATTCATCCTGCTGGTCATTTCTTACAGAACAACAATATTCTAAAATTCATATACCACAATTTACCCAGCCATTCTCCAATTGATGGGCATTCATTCATTTTCCAGTTTCTAGCCACTACAAAAAGGGCTTCCACAAACATTTTGGCACATACAAATCCCTTTCCCTTCTTTATTATCTCTTTGGGATATAAGCCCAGTAGTAGCACTGCTGGATCAAAGCGTATGCAGAGTTTGATAACTTTTTGGGCATAATTTCAGATTGTTCTCCAGAATGGTTGGATTCGTTCACAACTCCACCAACAATGCACCAGTGTCCCAGTTTTCCTTCATCTTCTCCAACATTCATCATTATTTTTTCCTGTCATCTTAGCCAATCTGACAGGTGTGTAGTGGTATCTCAGAGTTGTCTTAATTTGCATTTCTCTGATCAATAGTGATTTGGAACACTCTTTCCATATATGAGTGGAAATAGTTTCAATTTCATCATCTGAAAATTGTCTGTTCATATCCTTTGACCATTTATTAATCGGAGAATAGCTTGATTCAGGTCTTTACAATACTGCCATTATACTTCAATTTGCATTTCTGTGAGGTAGCTATGCTAATGCAGAGGAGGGAGCTAAATCTCTTTTGTCCACAGTTTCTCTTTCCACTGGTTTTTCCTTCTGTCCCCTCCCTCTTTACTTTGATATAGAGAAAATAATATTGGAATCAAAGGTTCTTGATTCAAATCTCATATCTGAAGATACTAATATAATCCTTGGCAAATAACAACTTAGCTGTGCCTTGTTTTCTCCATCTATAATATAGGATTATATTGCCACTGAGGCGTCACCAAAGGTCCCTTCCATCTCTGGACTTAGGCTCCTGTGATTCTGAGCCCAAGTAGGTTAATTATAAAGACAATGAGATATCAATCGGTACCAAAGAGCTTCATAGTTAAAATGAGCTGAGCACAGTGATAACCAGGATGAAGAAATTTTATGCCTTCTTCAGGACTCATGCCATCAGTAGGCAAGAAGGAATTTTTATACTTTGTATAGAAAGTATTGCCCAGGATGCAGAATGATACCTACATATAGCTCCTAAATATGTTTTGAAATAAAATTAACAGAAACTTCTTTGTGAACTTTAGCACTGCGATCATGATGACAATGGGTGTTTGTCCTGAACTTAATAGAGGTTTGGGGAGCATTTTCCTTGTGTTAAATTTCTTGAACCTGGATTCAAACTCTACTTCTGACATTAATTGCTATGTTATGTGAACCAGTCACCTAACTTTTCCAAACGTTAGTTTTCTTGTTTGTAAAGGATCAGATGAGATCATACCTACCAAACTCATTAAATGTTTATATAAATGGGAGCTATTACTATTATTTTCACAACCCAAGAGGTCACCATATTTTTTTAGCCCTCAGCTTTTTTGTTTTAGTAATCTCTGCTGCACCTGCTCAGTAGCATTCCTTCAACAAAACACACATTTAACTATTAGAGGTATCAAAGCTATTTTATTATTGTAAGATGAAATATTTAAAATGTAATTCTATACAGTAAGATGAAATATGAGAATATTATGATACAAACCATTTGTAGATAGGCAAATTGCAGACAGAGTTTTAATATTTAAACTATTTGAAACATCTTTGTTCTTTATTTGTGTTTTATTTCCAAGGTAGCCATTCTTATAATTTTGATGAATATATTACTCAATCCTTCTTTGTTAGTCTTCAGGTTCACCTGCTGTTTCAGGCAAAAACTGTTCTCTATGCAAGGACCTGAACTGAAACTTTACAGTTCTTAACTTTATCCTGAATTCTGTCCAGCACATCATAGTTAAGTGTTTTTTTGGGCAAAGCCTTTCTGCCTGCAGTGTTAAGTTTTGCTAGCTATTTCCAAGCCCTTTAAAATCATAATTTCTGGTAGTTAAATGATTTTTTAATTTCATCTGATTCTCCCAATGTAGTTTCATACTTTTTCATATTTCTATGTCCCTCTTATATAGTAGTCACTTTAAACAGGATTCCTCTTTCCAATTTATTTTTTTCTTATATTCATGTGTTTGTTTCATTGAAGCCTTTTTCTCTATCCAAGATACACATCTCACAATTATTTTTCCTCTGAAATATTGGCATATTACATGTATAAACTATATTGAATTGCTTACCATGTCAAAGAGTGGAGAAAGGAGAGACCATGTCAAGGAGTGGAGAAAGGAGAGAGGAAAGAATAGAATATGGAATACAAAACTTCAAAAAATATCTCAGACATTTGAATAATTTAAGGGCAGAGTAGAAGACAGACATAATTTATGTAGAAAGAAGAATTTAAACTTTTCACATTAGATAAGAGTTGGCAAACAACAAGCTTTTACTTATTGTGCTTGCTATGTGGCAGTTTCTGACTTCAAGGAGCTAATATTTTAACAGAGGAAGACAAATAAAAAAGAGAGCTGAAAAGCAGGGGTAGTTAACAGATCAGGAGGGAAAAAGAAGGGTGGTTCCCCTAGACCCTTTTCCAAAATGGAAACCTTGAAAATAATTCACAAAGGGGTGAAGAAATTGGAATAATAGAGGGATATTCCAGAGTGAGAAGATCCAGGGTAAGAAAACAGTAGAGATAAAGTTTTGAAGTCCAGACAGTGAGAGCTGAGAGGGAATGAAGAATAGGAACATTGGATAGAATAGCATAACTCTAGCAATATTTCCAAGCAGTAGAGCACTGGAAAACAAAGTATTTTATTTTAATTAATTAATCCAATTAATTAAGCAATCCAAGTTGTCATCAGTTAAAAATTGAGCATTTTTAAAGCCATTCTTAAATATCTATTGATCATATTTTTTTGTTGTTGTTCCAGTGGTTGTGGACAGCAGAGTCTGTTGTACCCTGATGAAGATTCAGAATAAAGCAAGGATAAGTTGTATGTTGGGATGAGGTGGGGTAAAAGATAGTTTCTTACTTTCTCTCTATTTGTGAGCACTGGAGGCCTGGATTATCGGTTGTGTGACCATGAGTAGCTTACTTAGACTTTCTGAGCTTCATTTTCTTCATTTGTAAAACAGATGCGTTGTCTACTTTACATGACTAGGATGGTTATTGAAGACTAAACTTACATTACAGAAACATGAGTCATTATTTTTATTATTCTCTCTTCTCATCTTTTATTTTTGATGATGGGGCTTCAGATAGAAATAGTCTAAGGACAAGTCCCTATCCTGAAGTTATTCTTGTATATTTAGTGTTCTGGGATGATTGTGCAGGTGGATAAAATTATAAAACAGATGCCTCTTGAAATCAAATAAGAGTTTGAGGATTTAAGTTCATTTTCCTTATCTACAAAATAGTTCTAGTAGCAGACAAGATGATGAGGGTGGTATGTACCTCATTCTGTTCCCACATAATTTTAAATGATTATTTGAAAACATTTCATTGCTAACCTACCTGGAGATATGGTGTGATGACATCTCTTAAAAACATAATTCTTTCCAGAAGTAGTGGTGTGTAATTATAAGTCCTGCTAGGGGAGAAGCTGAGGTAGATAGATTGCTCGAATTTAGGAGTTCTGAACTACAGTAGAACTAATGACTATTAAGTGTACACAAGAAGTCAGGAATTAATATGGTAAGCCTTCCATTAACAGGGTTAGTGATAGGAGAGTTGCAATGGTACTTAAATGTTCATGAATCATATCAGCAGTGTATGATTTTTTGGTTTTTTTTTGTTGTTGTTTCCATTTTTGTTTCAGTTTTTTGTTTTATTTCACTTGTTTTTTGGTGTTTTAGACTGTTGACAATCATTAAAATAATCAGAAACTTGTATATCTTTCTTTTTTCTTCCTCCTCAAGATGATTTAACTTAACCAGCATTAATTAAGCCCCTACTATATATCAGTAATTGTGATATTTGCTAATTAGGTGGTTAAGTGCTGGTCCTTGATTTCCTTGTTCTTAAGTTTCTGTGGTAAAGTTTTTGATGGATTCTGAATTGACACTTTTATTTTCTAGATTCCTTTGTTTCATTTGCCTTTAATTGATTAATATGATTTCCAAGTTTTCTACTCTTCATACCAGATGGATTTTAATGTAATATTGCAATGTTTTTGGCTGGTCTTCATTAGTTTTTTTTTTTTTTTTCATTTTGCTTCTGCCAAGTGACATTTGATACCTGTCCTTAGAAATATTCCTTAATAACTCTTCCTTTCTTGTTATGATCCTTACCATGGCAACAGCCAGAGAATACATTGTCATGTGCTGGTTCGGAATGTTTTTAAGCTTCTTGTCAAATATTGAAGGAGAAAGCATTTGTGTTGAATCACTCCGTTTTGGTATGGTTGGATTGCTAATTGGATTTGCACTGTCAAACTCAAAATGGCATTTTCAAACTTCCATTTCAAGTTAGCCCATTTTATTTTTTCAAATCATCAAAGACACTGGTATTGTTTTGCTGTAGATTTCATTATTAATTAAAATTTCTGGGTTATGCATTAAGTGAAAATTATTTTTACAATAAATGTTACTGACATACTTTATTTTTAATATACTTTATATTATCTGAATTTCCCAATGTATACCTCTTTCAATCTCCTCTCAAAGAGCCAAACTTCAAAACAAAGAATAAGAAAGAGGGGAAAAAAACTAAATTATAAAGACTAACCAATGTGTTTGAAAAATTCTGATAATATTTTCAGTGTTATTCATTCATCATTCTCCACATCTGTAAATAGAGGAAGAGATACATTCTCAAATATTTTCTTTGAGATCAATTTTGTTCATTACACTTTCATAGCTTCGATTTCAATTGTTTTGTTGTTGCTTTTTTCATTTATATTGTTGTGGTCATAGTGACTGTGTTTCTAGTTTTTGGTTCATTTTGTGCCACTTCTTAGAAATTTTGCCATAATCCTTTGACCTTTTGAGAAAATTCCATGGTATTTGATGGTTAGGAGGTAATTCTAGTGAACATTTTCCATAGAATAGTAGAAAAAAAAACTTTAAAGAGTGGAGGGACTAGTAATGGGATGCCAAAGGAAAATGAATATTCAGCTAAGAAAAGAAAATCTAAATCAGTGAAGGAAAAAAAAAGGCAGCATTTTCTACATATATCAAGAGAATAAGGAAGAAAGGCCTATGTTAGGGAATAACTTTTTAAAATTCTAATTTTAATGAGGAAAAATAGAGGAGTTAGATAATTAATTAGGATTAATTAGTGCCATGTCAACATAGCTATTGATCAAAGAGTAGAAAGACAGCATTTTCCATCTAGTGGCAAAGTAGGTCTAGATAATTAGAACTTTTGTCTGTTAAGGGAATTAGCTAATAAATTTACTGAAGTGCAGGCAATTATTTTTGAAAAGCTATGAACTATTGCATATTGACCTTTTGCTCAGTTAAGAAAAGTAAAACAACAACAATAAAATATACAATAATCTTGATGATACAGTTGGTGTTTCAGTATGGAAATAAGAAGTAGAAATCTTGGATAAATAAGCATCTTAGCTATTTCTTTTTCCTTGTTCCAGTCCTTCAAGGACTGCCATTTTTTTCCTTTTTTATTTTAAAGATTTTTATTTTGAAAACATATGCATGGATTTTCAACATTAACCCTTACAAAATCTTGAATTCTAATTTCTCCCCTTTCTCCCACCCTCTCCCCTAGATGGCAAGTAACTCAATATATGTTAAACATAGTAAAATATATGTTAAATTCAATATATGCACACATATTTATACAATTACTTTGTTGCACAAGAAAAATCAAATCAAAAAGGAAAAAACTGAGAAAGAAAATAAAATGCAAGCAAACAACAACAAAAAGAGTAAAAACACTTTGCTGTGGTCCACCCTCAGTTCCCACAGTCCTCTCTCTGGGTGTAGATGGCTCTCTTCATCACAAGATCATTGTCTGAATCATCTCATTGTTGAAGAGAGTCATGGATTGACACTCATGAGAGATTTTATCTAGGACAGGGAATTAAGAACTTTTTCTCTCCATAGCCCCACTCTTCCAGTAGGTTTCAAGATAGACCAGCACTATATATATGAGAGTAGTAACAGATTTCTCTTTTCCCTAGCCCACACTTTATTGCCTCATTGTCTAGATTCTATGTATACATGATATTTGCTGTCAAGTGGATGCTGACTCATAGCTCTATCTCTGCCTGATGTATCTCCATTCTGACCATGAGAACTACTACTGGTTGAGAGCTTATGCCCTGCCATTGCTCTTCAAAGTCTTCTAAATTTATATTATCCACCTCATAACTTTCCCTCCTAAAACCTAAGTGCTCTTTGGTCTTTCCTTTTGCCATGAACTGAACATGAATTGAACTCCTTTTCCATTTATTGTTTGTTCTTGAGAGTAAAGAATATCTAAATTGTCTGTTTGATCAGGTGCTCATAGGTAGGCCAAGCTAATATAATGAAAATGACAATTCTACCTAAATTAATCTATTTATTCAGTGCCATACTAATCAAACTGCCAAGAAACTATTTTACAGAGTTAGGAAAAAATAATAACAAATTCATCTGGAAGAAGAAAAGGTCAAGAATTTCAAGGGAATTAATGAGAAAATGCAAATGAAGGTGATCAAGCTAAATCAGACCTAAAACTATATTATAAAGCAGTGGTCATGAAAATCATTTGGTACTGGCTAAGAAATAGATAATTGATCAGTGAAATAGGTTAGATTAACAAGACACAATAGTCAATGACTAGAATAATCTAGTGTTTGACAAACCCCAAAACATCAGCTTCTGGGATAAGAATTGACTATTTGACAAAAATTGCTAGGAAAATTAGAAAATAGTATGGAAGAACCTAAGCATTGAGTAGCACCTAACACCCTATACCAAGATAAGGTCAAAATGGGTTTAATGATTTAGATATAAACAGTGATACTGTAAGCAAAAGAAAACAAAGCTCTATGGAGAAGAAAGGAATTTATGGCCAAAGAAGAACTAGAATACATTATGAAATGCAAAATGAATAATTTTGATTATATTAAATTAAAAAGATCTTATACAAATAAAACCAATGCAGACAAGCTTAGAAGGGAAGCTGAAAATTAAGAAAAAATTTAAATCTAAAGGTTCTGATAAATGCCTCATTTCTAAAATATATAGGGAATTGACTCATATTTATGAAAACACAAGCCATTCTCCAGTTGATAAATGGTCGAAGGATATGAAAAGACAATTTTCAGATAAACAAATTAAAACCATTTCTAATCAAATGAAAAGGTGCTTTAAATCTTTATTGATCAGATATGCAAATTAAAACAACTGTGAGGTACCCCTACATACCTCCAGATTGGCTAAGATGACAGGAAAAGATAATGATGAATGTTGGAGAGGATATTGAAAAACTGGGACACCGATACATTGTTGGTAAAATTATGAACTGATCCAACTATTCTGCAGAACAAATTGGAACTATGCCCAAAGGACTATCAAACTGTTCATACTCTTTTGATTCAGCAGTGTCTCTACTGAGCCTGTATCCTAAGGAGATCATAAAAAGGGAAAAGGACCCACATGTGCAAAATTTTATGGCAGCCCTTCTTGTAGTAGCAAGAAACTGGAAACTGAGTGTATGTCCATCAGTTGGAGAATGACTGAATAAGTTATGATATTTGAGTATAATGGAATATTACTATTCTATAAGAAATAATCAGCAGCAAGATTTCAGAGTGGCCTGGAGAGACTTACATGAACTGATGCTAAGTGAAGTGAGTAGAAACAGGAGAACGTTATACACAGAAAAAACAAGATAATATAATGACCAACTCTGACAGACCTGGCTTTTTTCAGCAGTAAGATGACTCAGGCCAGTTCCAATAGCCTTGTGATGAAGAGAGCCATATGCATTAGGAAAGAGAACTATAGGGACTGAATGTAGATCAGAAAACAGTATTTTCACTTTTTGTTATTGTTTGCTTACTTTTTCTTTATTTTCTCATTTTTTCCTTTTTGATCTGATTTTTCTTGTACAGCATGATAAATATGGAAAAATGTATAGAAGAATTGTGCATGTTTAACATATATTTGATTGTTAACTCTCTGGTTGAGGGGTAGGGAAGAAAAGCAGAAAAACTTGCAACACAAAGTTTTGCAAAGGTGAATGCTGAAAACTATCTTTGCATATATTTTGATAATAATAAGCTATTATTTAAAAAATAAATTGTATATTTGTATTCCTAAAGCTTATTATAGCACTTGGTATATAATAGACATTTATATAAATGTTTTTCCATTTCTAATCCATTTTATTCCATTCTAGGATGGTTAATGAAGACTAGGTTTAAATTTCCCAAAACCTCTCATCTGTAGCAATGTGTCTTTTCTGAGACATCACATAGACAAACTTTCCAGGTTTTCCTTATAAGAAAAAAATTGTGCAACTAGTGTTAGGACTTCTATTTTTACTAAGGAAGGTGATCTTTGACCAACTCCCCCAGCCCACTCCCAAAACCAAAAATGTAATTATAAATTGTTCTGTTAGTAGCACCTTAATCTGCTTTTGAGGTTTGAACATTTTTTCTAAGCACATCTGAAGGGTAATGCCATTGGAAGATGAAAGCTAGGGATTCCTCCAGACAGCTTTTAAAAGATGATTTTTGGTGCCAATTATCATGACTTTTGCCTTGCCACTCAACTTTGACGATTCTGAAGAGTAAAGTTGATGACTTTGCACACCTCTGCCTCATTAAAATCCAATTCACCTCAAGTCAAGACATCCTTGTTAAAGAATAAACAACAATATCAACAACAAAAGAACATTTGTGAGTTTGAGGGAGTCTCGACTCAGAAGAACTTTTTAAGGGAATATTTCTGAGAAATTTTTTTTTCACGACATGGGTGTTGTCAGAACAGTAAGAGATATTTCTAGCAGTGAGGGCATCCTGCCCTCAACACACAGAGACTCATAGCTGCAATTTGAGAAGCAGAAACTTAAAGGAATAGACATTGGAAAAGAGTGTTCCATGAATTCAAGAATGAACAATTCCTACCAATCAAAAGGAGAGCTTCTGAGAGAAGCGAATCTTGGGAGTTTAGATCAGTGATCCTTAAAACAAAGAATCTGTGCCCAGAATTCCCCAAGACAGATAGGACTTCTTGAACCCTTGGTTTCCAAAGTAGTGAGCTTCTTTGGACCACATGTTATACCTCCCTAACTTGCATTCTTTTTTTGCAAGGCAATTGGGCTTAAGTGACTTGCCTAGGGACACACAAATAGTAAATGTCTTGGGTCCGATTTAAACTCAGGTCCTCCTAACTCTGGGGCTGGCACTCTATACACTGTACCATCTAGCTGCTAACTTGTACTCTTAAGTTTGTGCCCACATTTCCCATGGATATTATGTGTGATAATGGGGGAGTGAAATCAAAGTTTATGGGAAGTGTTTTGTTGCCATGCCATGTCAGGAAAAGACTTTGCCTTTAACAAACTACACATGCATGAGAACTTTGCTAAAATCTAGGTAAACTGTACCTATCCCATTTTCCTGATTGATTAATTTAAATACAATGTTAAAGAAGGAAAAGAGGCCAGTTTGGCATAACTCATTTTTCATTAAGTCAGGCTGGATATTTGTGATTTCTGTTTCCTTTTCTAGTTGTCCACTAACAATCTCTTTAATAATACATTCTAAAATGCTGCCATTTATTGATGCCAAGGTCACTATCTTATAATTAGCAGACCACATTAAAAAAAAAAAAAACTAGGACAACATTTACACTCCTCTAGTTCTACAGACCTTTTCCTGCTCTCTGCAGTCTTACAAAGGTCACTGACAGTGGCTCAGCAATCAGATATGACATTTTTTCCCCATATCTTTGCAGTTCAGCTCATAACATGAACTCATTAGGGGCTGCTAAGGACTCCCTCTCCCCCCCACCCCCAGTCAGTCTGTCTCTCTCTCTCTCTCTCTCTCTCTCTCTCTCTCTCTCTCTCTCTCTCTCTCTCTGTTACTTTTCATCTCCCTCTTATTCCCCTCACTCCTTCCTCTTTCTCTTTCCTCCTCTTTTTGTCTCTGTCTCTTTCTCCCTCCCTCCCTCCTTCTCTCTCTCTCTTTCTCTCTCTCTTTTTCTCTTTCTCTCTGTCTCTGTCAGTTACCTTTGATTTCCCTTTTATTTCCCTCTTTCCTCTCTGTCTGTCTCTCTGTCTGTATCTCTGTCTATCTCTGTCTCTCACTCTCTCTTCTATTTATGTCTCTTTGTTTCTCTGTGTTGTCCCTCTATCTTTGTAAATCTGCACACACTAAAATATATTATGAAAGTTTACTAAATACTTTGTTGAGAACAATATTGTGAGATAATCAATAGAAATATTATTCATGAATGAGGAAACAGAGGTGGGGAGATCTTGAATAATTTCTTAGTGTAAATTACACAGATAGTAAATATTAGGATAAGAATCCAGTTTTCCTGATACCAAGTTCATTGTTACTTTGGTGATACCATGATTCTTCCTCTATGAAGAACCAGGTGTTTGCCATGCTCCAAACACTCTTATCTTTCTAATTTTTTCTATTCAAAGTCCCATCCCATTCTTTTCTCTCTCCTACTCCTTCCTTGCCTCCCTTCAATACCACACTCAGTTACCCGTGATCTCCCTTCTACTACTCATTAGCTTTTTCTTCTAGTCATTCTCCACTCTATATCTTATATTCTCTATTTGTCCTGTCTCTTTCTGGTACTCAGTGATTTCATTTTTACTGACTTAGGACATTCTACTTACTGTCTTGAAGGTTATGGTGAAGGGGTGATCATGGTTACACAGGGAAATCTGGCAGAAGCACAAAGATAATAGAGAGAAAAAAATCTGCATGGTATATGGATAAAAAATGAACCTATGATTTCATTAGTACAAAGAACTCCCCGTCAGTCAGCTTGCAAGTATTTATTAAATACTATATGCCAGACACTGTCCTAAGTGCTAGGAATACAAAGAAAAAAAAAAATATGCTCCCTCCCCTCAATGGGGGAGACTCATGCAAATAATTACATACATGGAAGATATATAAATAAAGAGCAGGTGGAAGGTAATCTTAGAGAGGAGGCATTAACTGTGAGGAGTGGGGGGTAGGGAATGTTAGGAAAAGTCTCTTGGAGAAGATGGAATTTGAACTGAGTCTCGAAGGATTCCACAGGAATCAGTTTATAGAGGTGAGAAAGGAGAGAATGCCAAGCATGGTGAAAAGGCAGGAGGGTCAAGAGATGGAGATGCTGTGTTTGAGGAACACAAAGATGTCAGGTGCTACTGAATTGTAGAGTACATACAGGGAAATAAAGCACGAAAAGACTGGAAAAATAAGAAGGGTACAGCCAAGTAATGGATTGCTTTAGATGACAAATAGGAAATGTGATTATATTTGATCTTTAACAAATGTTTTATTGAATGAATGAATAATATGTAGGCATTGAAATTTATTGAGTAGATTATTGACAGAATCAGACTGTACTTTAGGAAAATCACTTTGTATTCCTTTTATGACACAGATATGTTGCTGATACCTAAATGAGAAAGTGGCAAAAGAGATAAAGAAAATTATAGACCAAGGGCAGCTAGGTGGTGTAGAGGATAGAGGACCAGCTCTAAAGTCAGGAGGACCTGGGTTCAAATCTGGTCTCAGACACTTAACACGTCCTAGTTGTGTGACACTGGGCAAGTCACTTACCCCAATTGCCTCAGCAAAAAAGAAAGAAAGAAAGAAAGAAAGGAAGAAAGAAAGAAAGAAAATTATAGACCAATTTCCCTAAGGAATATTGATGAAATAATCCTAAACAAAATATTAGTCAAGAGGAAAATTACTTTGGAAGCTGAGTGGAGAATAAAGCAGTGCTAAAAGAGATACAAGGCAAAGAGATTTGATAGGATGTTATTGCAGTAGTCAAGACATGGGACAGATGAGTTTCCTGGATCGTTGTGGTGGCTATATGAGTGAAGAGAATGAGATATATGCAAAAAGAGTCAGGACAGAAATGACAAAACAATGATCTTTGGCTTGTCTAGGAATGAATTTGAAAGCATGAAATATAAATTTTTTCATATCTTCCCCATGTCTTAGTAGAAATATGTGCCAACTCTTTTTGTTGTTGTTTGCATTTTTTTATTTTCCTTCTCTTTTTTATTGGTTTGATGTGATTTTTCTTGTGCAGCACAATAATTGCACAAATATGTATGCATATATTAGATTTAACATACATTGGACTATTTGCCATCTAGGGGAAGGCATGGGGGAAGTTGGAACACAAAGTTTTGCAAGGGCTAATTGTCCTTGTATATGCTTTGAAAAATGAAAAACTTTAATAAAAAAAGGAATATGTGCCAAGTTGGATGATTGTGGGTTAACTAGATCAAAGTGGCTACCATAGTGTACCAAAGTCCCAAATTTTAGGAGTTACATAGCTAAATGTGCAGTATATATGAAATATGAAAACATGAAATCAAAATAATTTTTCAAGTTTCATGAGGTCTTTGTTTAGCCATTTTTAAATGAAGAATAAGTCAGCATATATTCCCTCTGACTATAAATGCTTCTTTTAAAATTCTAAAACTGCTTCAACTGCACAGATTGTATTAGAAGAGGAAGTCCAATCATTCAATAGAAGTCCATTTATGCTTTTTCTTAAATTTGAGATAAGAAACAAGAAGAATGAGAGGAATGAGTACAAGAGATGACACCAAGATCCCTCCATTGATGTAGATTTTTGAAATCTACAATCTTAGAGCTACTTTGGGCAAGTTAAGTGAATTGACCAGGGCCACATAGCCAATGTATGTTAAAAGTAGAACTTTTATTTTAAAGTACGTTACTTTTTATTTTAAAATGAAGGCAATGGAGCAAAGAAGTTTATTCCTGAAACAACCTTTAATGAAAAGAAAATTAGAACCCGCATGAATAAAAGGAACAAACTCCCAAAGTCTAAACCAACTGCTCTGTCTCTCCATAAGGGAAAGCAAATGTTAAGAGTAAAGCAAGATAAAATAAAGCATACTGTTTATCCATTATTGCTGCTCTATATAAAACTTTTCCCCTACTAGATCAAACTAGGTAACAATGGTTAAAGAAATTTTAAATCACTAACTAAAAGGGGAAAAAAGACAAATGTACTTAAATCATAATTTGTTAGCAGCAAAGATAAGTACGATTAATTTGTAAAGCCACTAGATCATGATAAGTATTTGTTACAATCAGTTACTGCTAATTGAAGATTTAATCCAGATCAGTTTTCCTTGACCTGAAGGTGACTTAAAATGTGCTATTGTTATAACACATAACAATATAGTGGAATTATTTATGAAGATTCTTTTCTTATATTTAATTGTTGTAGACTTGGACTACTGATCCCTTTTATTGTGCTTGTAGAACAAACTTGTGTTCTAAATTCTAAAAACAAAGGGACCTATCCCTTCCTGGCCTTAAGCTTATTCTGCTGTCACCAAACACAATTTTGAAGAGTTGCCCAGTAAGAGAATAGTCATTGAAGAGGAGAATCATTGCTCAATTGAAGGTTTTTTTCAGATCATCCCACTTTCAACCTCAGTAAAGGTAGGAGTCTAAGTATTGTCTTCCAAATAAGGCCCATGGGGTTTAGACTGCAACACTAGGACTGTAAAACTAAAATATGACCTCCTCAAATCCTTCAATGATATCCCACTTTGTTCCTTCACCCACCCAATGACTCTATACTCAGAGAACTCACACATCACCTTTCTTTATATGAGTTTAAACATATTTATGATTTATTGCCTTTTATCATACTTATTTGAATGTGTATAATCTACCCCTTCTGAAATACAGATTCCATGAAGAATAAACCTTCTCTATGTCTTTTATCTCTTCAGGGACTAGTGTAGTAATATAAAACCAAGTCCTTGATAATAATTTAAGTGAAGATGAAATTAATTCCTCTATCTGCTAGAACCATAGTGGTTGACCGTGACTTCTCAGCTCCATCATGCTCTTTTAATAAGATTTGTGGGGCAATACAAATAACCTGGAAATACATTTTGTATGGCAATAGATATATAACCTATATCAATTTGCTTGCCTTTTTAAGTGGGGGTGGGGAGAGAGGAAAGGAGGAAGAGAATGTTTAAAATTGTTTTTATAGGAAATTGGGGAAAATCAAAATATTAAAATATTTTAAGAATAAGATTTTTGAGGCATTTGGGAAATTTATTGATAATAGGTAGTTAGGTATTTAATGAGGTCAAAGTGGTTTCATAGAGAATTCATGAACAAATTTTGACAAAGAAAGGTAAAATAAAAATCAATGAATGAAAAAGCACTTATCAAGTACTTATGATGATCCAAGAATTGTACTAAGTTCTGGGGTTCTAAGGATACAAATCAAAAAGGCTTAGGAAAACAAATACATAAAAGGAGGTTTATGTACAAACTGAAAAACTAGGAAGACCTGAGATTGTAACAGTAGGGTGAATGGAAAGATCTAGGGGTCCTTAGGTTAATCAAGTAGTCAAAATGATAGTTTTGTCAGACTGCAGGGCACAGAGGCAGAACAGATGGTAAGATCTGGAAGAAGATAATAGCCTTGTAGTCTTTTATCAGATCAGAAGAAATCGTTTTATTGGTTTCAATCTCATTCAACTCCTGTAAGTAGTCAAGTAGCCCAAGTAAAGGGAAAGACAAAGGTATAGGATATCTATAGGATGAATATTCATCTCATCCCTCCATTCATTTCTTTTTTTAAATAACTTTTTATTGATAGAACGCATGCCAGGGTAATTTTTTACAGCATTATCCCTTGCATTCACTTCTGTTCCGATTTTTCCCCTCCCTCCCTCCACCCCTTCCCCCAGATGGCAAGCAGTCCTTTACATGTTGAAGGGGTTGCAGTATATCCTAGATACAATATATGTGTGCAGAACCGAACAGTTTTCTTGTTGCACAGGGAGAATTGAATTCAGAAGGTATAAATAACCCGGGAAGAAAAACAAAAATGCAAGCAGTTTATATTCATTTCCCAGTGTTCTTTCTCTGGGTGTAGCTGCTTCTGTCCATCTTTGATCAATTAAGGCTCTCTTTATCGAAGAGATCCACTTCCATCAGAATACATCCTCAAACAGTATCGTTGTTGAGGTATATAATGATCTCCTGGTTCTGCTCATTTCACTCAACATCAGTTCATGTAAGACTCGCCAGTCCTCTCTGTATTCATCCTCCTGGTCATTCCTTACAGAACAATAATATTCCATAACATTCATATACCACAGTTTGCTCAACCATTCTCCAATTGATGGACATCCTTTCATTTTCCAGCTTCTAGCCACTACAAACAGGGCTGCCACAAACATGTTGGCACATACAGGTCCCTTTCCTTTCTTTAGTATTTCTTTGGGGTATAAGCCCAGTAGAAACACTGCTGGATCAAAGAGTATGCACAGTTTGATAACTTTTTGAACAAAGTTCCAAATTGCTCTCCAGAATGGCTGGATGTGTTCACAATTCCACCTACAATGTATCAGTGTCCCTGTTTTCCCACATCCCCTCCAACATTCCCCATTATCTTTCCCTGTCATTCTAGCCAATCTGACAGGTGTGTAGTGGTATCTCAGAGTTGTCTTAATTTGCATTTCTCTGATTAATAATGATTCCTCCATTCATTTCAAATGAGTTCTGAAACATTTCAGGGCTGGAGGAGAGGGGAAAGCATGGTAATAAGACATGCATAATAGATGGAATAATGAAAACTGATGATGGGAATAAAGATAAGTTACCCCACACTTATTTTTTAAGTTCCTTGTCAAGAAGAAAAACTATTGAATAATAAAAGAAAAAATAAAAATGGGTAGAATGGAGTTGAAATTCAGGATAGTTAAGGTTATAATAGAAATGGCACCTCTCTGCTTTTAATGAATTCATGTCACCAGGTTTAGATGAACTATGATGAAGTTTACTGAAAACTGTCAGAGTTGATTGTTGAACTATGATAAAAAAAAAAGCTTTGAAAGATCATGGAGAATGATAGAGGAAAAACAGGAAATGGAAAAGGGAAGACTTTCTGCTAAATTCCCCAAATGGAAGAATAAATAGAGTCCTTCAATTATAGGCTATGAAATATTGGAACAGAATTTTATGTACATTTTCAGATGCAATGATCAAACATTGTTGATTAATAATTATTTGTAATGATAGAAAATTAATTTGAGGGAGAATTCACTGAAAGAAATTAATATGATGCAAATCTAAAAGAATATACATACATATATGTATACATATACGTATACACACACACACATATATATATATATATACATAAAATTATAATCCAGTGAGCTCAACTTAAATCCCTTTAAAAATTCTTGAATTTTTAGATATAATAAGGAAGAAATGAAACACACTTTTATTAAGAATAGCCTAATGTAGTAAGCACTATATAACGTCCTGGGGAAATATAAGCAAAAAATTCCCATCTTTAAGAATCTTACATTCTAAGAAAGGAAGACAATATACAAAAGTATATAATTGATAATATAATTGATAATACCAAAGTTAATTTGTAGATTTAGTGCTATATCAATCAGACTATTAGATTCATATTTTACAAACCAGAAAATAAACAAAAACAAAATTAATTTGGAAGAACAAAAAAATCTAGAATGCTAAAAAAAAAGAAGAGGAAGGAATGAAGAAGGAAGAACATAAACAGACCTCAGGCTTTATATTAAAGCAGCAATCAAAACCATTTGGTATTAGTTAAAAGATAGAAAAAGAAATCAATGGAATAGACTAGACAAAACAGAATCGGAAATAATGGAACTCATTTCCAGAGTTCAATAAACATGAAAACATAAATTACCTAGGAAAGAACTCTCTATTTGATAAGGATTACTGGGAATGCTCAAAAACAATATAGCAGAAATTAGACTAAGAACATCCAACATTTTATGCATTCATCTACAATAAATCTAAAGTGAATTTGTGACCTCAATATTGAAGTGCATGCCATTACAAATGTATTGGAAGAGAAGTAAACATTTTGCAGCTATGAGTAGGGGATGAATCTGTAACCAAAGAAGGAATAGAGACAATTACAAAAAATAAAATGGATAATTTTGATTACATAAAATTAGAAAGCCTTTGCACAAACAAAATTAATACATCTAATATAAGAAGGAAAATGATTGATCTAGGATATTGTATAAAAATAATGATCTAAAAAGATTTTTATAGGCTAGATTATTAGGTAAAATATAATAAATTGAATTGTTGCAGGGATAAATAGAAATAATTATATTGGAGTTTGAAAAAGCAACTTCATATAAGATGGGGAAAATGAAGGTAGAGAATAGTTCATCTGAAAAAACTCTCAATGTTTTATGAAACTCAATAGAAGTATGATATAGCTATCAACCCCCCCCAAAATAAACAAAACCCCAATTACCATACAACACTCTATGTGAACTTATGCTAGATAGTGTCCAGGGCTACAGGAGTAACACTTCCACTATCCTCCTCTCTAGTCTAATCACTACATCTTAGGAAGGATATTCACAAGCCAGAGAATATGCAGATGAGGTAGACAGGTTAGTAAAGGATATTAAGGTCTGTTATTAGGGTCAGTTGAAGGTATTGCAAATATTTATCCTATTGGAAAGAGATTAATCTTTCAGCTCTACAAGTTCCAGAGGACAGAATTCAAATCAATGAATAGAAGATGCAGAAATCTTCATTAAATCTTGATATGAGAACTTTCCTATAACAATTAGAACTATTCAAAAGAGGAGTGGCTCCAGTGCCTTGAGGTACTAGGTTCTTTTTTAGTAGAAGTCTTTAAGTAAAGCTAAATGAAGACATCCATTATGCTATAGAATAAAGTCTCATTCTGCTATAGATTAGTCTTAAATGGCCTCTAGGATTTCTTATCAGGATGGGATTTTGTTATTCTGTCACTCTGAGGTTATCAGGCCATGTGTTCTTGATAATTTCAAAAGTCATAATTGGGACCAGAGGGTAGAAGTTGTCAGGAGGAAGATTTCTTGATATAAAAAGAAGTGTCCTGTTAGCTACAGAATGGACTGCTTTGTGAGATGAATTCTAGCAAGAGCAGGATCACCACTTGTCAATGATGCTATATAAAATATAGATGATTCTTTTTATTAGGCTGCATTAAATGTTCTCTAAACTTGCTTCCAGCTCTGGTATTTCACTGTTCAGTCTCTATAAATCTTTACCTCCAAATTTATTTTTTAAGCATGAGGAGGCTCATAGAATTAAAATGTGTCAGTAGGCAGTGGAAGATTCTCAGTAGGGTGATATAATCTTGCAGTCGTTGTTCTCAAATTTAAAAAGTCACAGTTTTGTGCTATGAATTTACAGTCTTGAGTTAACAATATTCATTAGGCTGGGGAATTGTTTTGGCCAGCCTTATGAGTGGTTCACACTTTCTGAATCACCTTAGCACTTAAATGCACTGCAGTTTCTAAGTCTTGAGGAAAAAAAAAAGGATTATAATCCAAAATGTAGAAATTGCAGAACAGTAAATTTCAGAAAAAACTAACCAGTCCTTATATTCCATATTAAAACCTAAACAATAATGTTCAATTAAACAAGCATTATTAAGTGCCTACTATGTGCCAAGAGATGAGAATATGAAGATAGACATCAAATAATGCTTGTCTTCAAAGAGCTTTTGTTCCATTGAGGAGAGACCTCATTTATTCAGAAAGGTAAATTCAAAATATTTTCAAAGGGAGCATTTATAAATGAGTGGGAAAATCAGAAAAGATCTATTGTAGGGAATGTCATCACTGTGTTGAAGGGAATTTAAGATGACAAGAAGTAAAGGTAAGGAAAGAAAATATTCAGGTCATAGAAGGCTGCCTATACAAAGACCCAGAAATGAAAAATGGAAATATAGGAATATAAGAAACAGCAAATAGTCTAGTTTGTCCAGAAGAGAGGTGTCAAACATACTGCTGATTAAAAGATCATGGAGGTTAGGGGAAGGCACTTTCAGAGGTAGGGCCAAGATGGTAGAACACAGAAAGTTCTCAATGGAGCTCTATTAACATTCCCTTCCAAACAGTTTTAAAATAATGCTTCACATTGAATTGTGGAATGGAAAAACCAACAAGATGTCAATGTGAGACATTCTTCCAGCCCAGACAGTATAGGAGGTCACAAAAAGAGATCTATGACAGGAGGGAGAAGGTTGGCCCAGAGCCCATGTGGATGAAACACCAGTGATGGGACAATATAGTGACAACTGAAGCACCAACAGCAGCTTATCTCTGAGGAGAGAGGTGATAATGGGACCTTTCAACTGAGTCAGAAAGGATTACCGAAAACCCTTCTGCTAACACTGAATGTAGGATCAGAAACCATCTGGCAACTCCATTGCCATATTGACTTCTGGGTCAAAGTTCAAGGTTATAAAGTAGCACTTTCATTCAAGAAGGAGTAGAAACCCTCAGGAGCAATGTGGTCTCTGGTCCTACAAGTCAGAGATGCTGTGGGATAGTATTGTTTCTAGGGCAAAGTCCTCCTGGATAAAGACCAGAGGACAGAATAGGAAAGCATACTTTCCATATCATAGAAGCACTGCAAATTTCCAATCCCCTAGAACTAACTCTAAAAAAAGGGGAGGGGGCAAAAACCATGGAGCTTGAGACAGCATCCCTATACCCCATATACCAGGAATAAAGTTCAACATAGGTGGGAAAATGAGCAACTAACAACAACAAAAATCCTTGATCATAAAAAGCTACAGTTGTAACATGAAAGATCAAAACCAAATTCAGAGGAAGACAATAAAGTCAAAATAAAAAGCAAAGCTTCAAAAAAAAAAAGATGCAAGTTGGTCACAAGTTCAACAAAAATTCCTAAAAGATAGGGGAAAGGGGATAAAATAAAGGTAGGGTTCTAAAAAAAGAAGGGAAGATAAAAGAAAATAGTGGTCAAAAACAAAACAGACTTTAGAGAAGGCAACGGGATAAAAGGACAAAGAGAAAAAGATAAACAGAAGAAAAGAGGATGAAGGGAAATACACAATAATCATAACTGTGAATGTGAATGGGATGAACTCACTCATAAAATGGAATTGGATAGCAGGATATGTTAGAAACCAGAATCCAATAATAATTTGTTTCCAAGAAACCATATAGATTCTTACAATAAGGGATTGGCAAATAATCTATTATGCTTTAACTGAAATAAAAATGCAGCAATCATGCTCTCAGACAAAGCAAAAGCAACAATGACCTAATTAAGAGGAATAAGCAGGAAACTACATCTTGCTAAAATATACCATAGATAATGTAGTAATATCCATATTAAACATGTACTTACCAAACAGCATAACATACAGATTCTTAAAGGAAAAATTAAATAAGAGAAAATAAAAGATAAAATTATAGTAGTGGGGTCCTCAACTATCCCTTCCCAAAGTTAGATAACTCCAGGGCAGTCCACTGTGCATCTAGTTGTCCCATTAGATTGGCTAACAAGACACACACAAAAATAACAAATGCTAAAGGGGATGTGGAAAAAAATGGAATACAAAATCATTGTTAGTGGAGTTGTGAACTAGTCCAACCATTTGGAAGAACAATTTGGAGCTATGCCCAAGAAGTTATAAAACTGTGTATACCTTTTTTCCCCCTGAGGCAATTGGGATTAAATGACTTGCCCAGGATCACACAGCTAGAAAGTGTTAAGTGGCTGAGACCAGATTTGAACCTTAGGTCATCCTGACTTCAGGGCTGGTGCTCTATCCACTGTGCCACCTAGCTGTCCCTGTGCATATCATTTGACTCAACAATAGCATGACTCAACAATAAATGTATATTCCCAAAAACATTTTAAAAAGGGAAAAGCACCTATTTCTCTAAAAATATTTATAGCAGCTTTTTTTGCGGTGGCAAATGATTGGCAAAATGCCCGTCTTTTGGGAACTAGCTGAACAAATTGTACATCATTATGATGTAATACCAAGTATTGTAAAAAATGATGAACAGGATAGTTTCAGAAAAACTTGAGAAGATTTATATGAGTTCTTGCAAAGTGAAGTAAGCAAAAGCTGTAGAACATTTTACATGGTAACAGCAATAGAAAGATTATCAGTGGTAAAATACTTAACTACTCTGATCAAGATGATGATCCAAGACAATTCCAAAAACCCTATTATGAAAGGTGCTATCCACCACCAGGAAGAGAATTAATGACCTTTGAAAGCAAGGTGAAACATACTTTTTTTACCTTCTTTATTTTTATTGTTTTATTTTGTATGTTTTCTTTCCTGACATGGCTAAAATAGAAACATGTTGCATAACTTCACATGTATAATTAATATCAAAGTGGGGATTTTTAAAAAGGGAATTGAAGGGCAGGAGGAAGGAAAAGGTTTGGAACTCAGAATTTTAAAAATGATTGATAAAATATTTTATATGTTATTAGGAAATAAATAAAGAAATAAAGAACAAATATGTAAAAAATAAAAACTAAAGTTTTTAGAACATAATAGAGAAAACTAAAAATATTCCTTGGAAAATATTTGGCAAAATGAATAAAAATAAAACAAAACTTATTATTAACATATTTTCTAAGTCAATCTGTTGCCAGCAGGGATGCTTATGTAAGGTTTAATGGGCTCCATTTCTATTTAAGTTTGATGTCACTAGTTTAGAAGATAGATTATGGGAGAGAATAATATAGTTATCCTAGAAAATTAAGCTGGAGTCATGTTGTAAAAGACTTTACTTTTTAAATTCATTAATTTGTTTTTTACTTAATAGTTTTTTACTTTTCCAATTATATGTAAAGATAGTTTTCAACATTGATTTTCATAGGATTTGGAGTTCCAAAAATTTTTTCTCCCTTCTTCCTTCTCTTCTCCTTTCCCCAAAACAGCAAGCAATCTGATATAGGTTATTCATATATGTTCATTTTAGACCCATGTGAAAGGCTTTAAATGCCAAACAGAGGCATTTCTATTTTTTACTAGAAGCAAGATAAAGACACTAAAGCTTCTTGACCATGAGAGATACAAGTTCAAATTATGCTTTAGAGAAAAATCATATTGGTACCCACCTGTATGAAAAGTAGATTGGAACAGAAATTAATTAGGAAGCTTTTGGACTTGTCTAGGCAAGGAGTGATAAAAATCATGAACTAAAATGACTGTGGCAAGAGAAGAGAGGTGAGAGATTTTATAAAGTTAGAATCACCAGGACTATAGCTCAGGTGTATATCTAAGGTCATTAGTTTGAGTGACTGGTGGAATAGTGGTGCTCTTGATGAAATAAAGATTAGAAGATTTTTGTTTCATTGAATGAAGTCAAATATCAGGTTTTTTCAAATAAAAAGACTATTCTAATTCACATGAGATAAAGGCATAGCCTTAGAGTCAGGAAAATCTGATTTAAAGTACCAAAGCTAATATATGCTACATGTATGATCATGAACCAGCTACCTGACTATTCGATGTCACAGTCAACTCCCTGATTACCGATACAGTGGAGTTACTGCTTTATCTCAGTGGAAGATCTTTCCAAAGTGAGAGTTCCAGCACACTAATGAGATACTCAGTATGACAGCTAAAATGCAATATTTAGATCTACAAAGGACCTAATCCAAATCCCTTTTTTTTTTTGCATGAGGAAATAAGAACTAGAGAGATGAAATAATTTGGCTAAGATCACAGATGTGTCAGAAATGAAATCATCTGATTATTCATTCAGTCCTTTTTTTAACGCTCACATATATCAACCAGAGATCAATTGATAACAGAAATTAGAATGGTACTATTGATATGTCATTTATCCTTGAGCCTCACTACCTCTTATATGAATAGGTTATGTGAGTTGGTCAGGTCACTTAACCTTTGTAACCTTAGAGGACTATATAATGCAGAGAAAGTGCTTACTGAATTTGTAGAGAAATTTCCTTTACATGGAATTTACATATATCTGTGGAATCACAGGTATATTCCCTATATCGTCATTTTATTTTTGTACAATTTAGAGATATAAGAACATTTAGAGATCATCTACTAAGTAGAAAGAGGTTGGACTAGTTATCAGAATCCTCTCCCATATAGCCATGAATATCACCATTTTTCTGGGCTTCATTTTTAAAAAAATATGTAATATAATGAATGAGACATGGTGGCCTCTATAAGTGCTCCATTTCTAAATCCTCTGATACAGGAATAGCAATACTTTTGGCAATGTTGTAGGAATCTAAGTTGCTAAAGACCTGGGAGTTGTTTTTCCTAACATAAGAAGAGAGTAAGTTAATGCAATATCAGGACTAGAAAAAAGAATTCTCTCCTCTCCACTGGGTTTTGAAGGATTGCTTGATGGAGAAGAAAGGAATAAAAAGAGAGAAGGGAGAGGATCAGGGCTTTTCCCAAACACTTGGAACTATAGTGTGACCTTACTGGCCAGTGACACAGCTGGTGGCTGTGACATCTTCCTTCCTCAACTCCCTTCCTTAAACCCAAATTTTGTAGGGATATTCTATCAAATGAAAACTAAAGGAACAAGTGGTAAAGTATAAGATTGTATTTATAGGTGCTCACTCAGGTGGCTGGAAAGCTGAGGAAAAACCAGAATCAGGACTTGGTGACCCTTAACCCCAATGCCTGCACTTCTATACTTCTATAAGTCTTATGTAACTGGTTCTCAAGAACTAAAATACTCTTAAGACTAAAAGAAGGATAAAGACCAATTTCGTGGTTTCAATTTGAAACCTAGACATTTTGCAAATTGCTGCTTAGGGATGAATGTGGATTAATGGAGAAAATGTTATTAACAAAGTTACATTCGTTATAAGGGACAGTGCAAAAGCTTTGAAGAATATAATCATTTCTTCTCCTCAAACAGGAAATACATATTGCTAGATTTTTTTGGGGACGAATAAAAGAAAAATGGATAGAGAAAGAAAGATCTTGCAAGCTTCATAGTAAGAGAAGTTAATTTTCCACCCTATCTCTGATTTCCAGCTTGCATTCCTAGAGATTTCAGGGAATTGCTCTTTGAGTGAGATCAGGACCACTTTTGATTTGAGCTATCTTTCTCAAGTAGGACAGTTATTTGATGTATTTTTTTAAAAGTATATTCTAATCCTCATAACTTGTCCAGATTTTTTTTTTACTATTTGATTGGATAAATGAGTTTGCTAACTAATTATTTCTGCTGGTCTTAGGCATAATTAGCATTTGATATATAGATGTCAAAGAAGTAAGTGTAAGGTAAGAATTGAAGACCAGAGAAGCAGCTTTTTGTTTTGACCCATAGTCAAAAATTATACCTATCTGCACTTCTAAACATTGCTGTTTAGAGAACAGCAATGTTTAGAAGTGCAGATAGGTATAATTCTAATCCTATTCGTGTCTCATAATTTTTCTTATAGAAGATTCCAAAAATATCTATCAATGTCTTCCATGAGCTACATTAAATAAAACCTTAAATTATATTTATATATGTATATCTTAAAAATTTATTCTAATGAAATTACAAGAAGATTGAATAGTACTTCTTGAGGTTTTTAAAATCAACCATTAATTTACTTTATTAAGTATGGATAAGATTGATTTGGGTAGCTATGGATTGTCTAGGCTGCCAAAACCATTGGCTCTGTAACTAGAAGCTTTCAAATAGATGCTAGATGACTTTATCAGAGCCTTCGTACATTTATGAGTGGAAAGGAAGTTTGAACTAGATAAAATCTTTTCTAACTGTAAGAACCTATGATTCAATAACACTGTGTCTACTGTATATAGAGCACTATGTTAGGCCCTAGGGCAAATAGTGAACTTAGATAATTTTCTTGCCTAAGGCAAAGATAATGTGCATTTTACATCATGATGAGCTTTTATTCAAGTCACAGAAGTACAGCCAGAAAAGAGAGCTTTTTTGATTGTTCTTGACAAAGAAGACTTAGAGGGTGCTGGATGAGGGAAAAGAGGGTTTTATAATGGGCACATCAAGACTTTGTGGGAGCAGAAGATGGTTGGAAGGGACCAGGCAGGAGGTGGGAGTGGGGCTTGCTGTAAAAAATGTTTTTGGGAAAGTATTATGAGGAGACAGTGAAATGAGATTTCTCATATTTGTGGAAAAAACGCTAGCAAAATGTAGCTGTCTGTTAAAGATTCATCCTGTTTTTATACAACATATAGCTTTATTTCTAGTCCTCAGATGGAAAATGGAAAGCACATTCCAGGAACAGATTGTGCGGCAGAAGCGACCATTAGGTGTGCAATGTGCTGCCATCTTGTGACAGCCTTGAACACTGATACTAAGGGCAGCTCAACAACTCAGCTCCCAAAAAGTAATCTGGTCTCTTGAGTTGGATGAGTTATTAGCATATTCCTCTAGCAATTGGGTCAAATATTCTATTAAAAACGCACAAAAAGTTTATAAAGTCAAATACTATGTATATAGTAAATATATATATGCATATATATATTTACATATATATTATGCTATGTATATATATATATTTACATATATATTATGCTATGTATATAGTATATATATATTTACATATATACTACACACATACATACATATATTTATTATTTTTCAGTTATTGTTGTCATGTCTGACCCTACATGAACCCATACGGGATTTTCTTGGCAAAGATACTGGATTGGTTTGCCATTTCCTTTGCCAGATCATTTTGTAGACAAGGAAACTGAGGTAAACAGTGTTAAGCAGCTTGCCCAGGGTCACAGAGATAATAAGTTTCCTGAGGGAAAATTTGAATTCAAATCTTCCTGACTCCAGAATTCTATCTACTGTGTCACCTAGCTGTCTCTAAGAACACAAACTAAAAAATGGGATTGGGAGATGGGAGCAATATGAGGAGTTTAGCAGGCAAAAGATCTTAGCTTGATGTTTAAGTGAAAAGAGAAAAAGTATTAGAAGCTATTTCCATCAATTCAGTTCGTAGCCAGAGACCACTAGCTGTACTTATTTTTATTACTCAAAAATCAGCTTTAGGTCTTCTAACATTATTTACCTGATAAAGCATAAACTCTTTAATTTAAGGTCTAATACAGTTTATCCGCCTCTAAATTATTTCTCCCTCATTATCTAATATTATTTTCCATTATGTACTCTATATTGCATCTGAACTGTACTACTCAAGCTCATATTCCTAAATCTCATATTCCTGAACTCTATACTTTTAGCTCACTGGACTCCTATCTGTGACTCAAGCTTATTTTTCCTTTTGAAATTTTTGCTACCATAAAAATGCCTTTGTACATATGGGTCCTTTTTTTCTTTCACTGATCTCTTTGTGTATAAAGTCCAAATCATAGTATTGTGGGGTTGAAAGCGATGTACAATTTAGAAATATAGCTACAAATTGTTTTCGAGAAAGATTAGCCCAGCTCATAATGATGAAGACTATTTTCATGGTTTCTACTGATTTTAAGATGGTTGTCAGAAAACTGAGTAGGAATTTCTTTAAAGGTTCTTGAAATCAGACATAATTAATTTACATAATTTCAAGTCTTGGTAAATCATATTATCATCATAATCTTTATCACTGGAGACATTCAGCAGCTATATGACTAGATAAGGGAGGATGTAGATTCCTGCAGCTAGACTACATTAATTACTTTGTAACTATTAAAATAGATGATTTTGTATCTACATACATTTATTATACATATACTGGAGATGTAACATTCTGCTAGATCCTAGTTTTAAAGTTTAGGTTAAGACAATCCTTGGCCTCATAGAGCTAACAGTCTAGCAAAGCAATATAATTACTATATAATTATAATAAGTAATGTTGACATTAATATTTTGGTGTATGAGAGATCTTTCTGTCTGGGGTATGTCTAGCAACAAAATCTCTGGGTCTAATGATACAGATTGTAGCAACTTTTTAGCATAATTCCAAATTACTTCCCAGAATAGTTGGACTAATTATATGTTTGACTCCAAGAAGCATCTCTGGTAATGGCATTTCCTATCTGTGTCATTACCAATTTTCTGGGTGTGAGATAAAACATGAGTTTTGCTTTTTCATTTCTTTAACTATTTCTAGCAAACTTTTATACAGTTAATAGTTTGCAATTCTTCTTCAGGGAACTGTTTGTTCATTTCCATTGAGGAATGACTCTCAGGATACCTATTTGTAATCTCATACTTCCTTTTCTTATCCACTCCCCAACTTGGGAAAAAATGTCTGAACCCTGAGCTGCAAAAGGAAATGTAAATAAGAATCTCGTTTTATGCATTAAAAATAATGACTTTTTTTCCTTTGGTAAATAGAAGCAAAATTAATTCCATAAAGTATTAAAGCCTGATGTGGGGGAGGCAGAGGAGTAGGAAAGGACTTGAAGCTTAAAAATGACCTGGAAAATATTTGTATTATCTAATGAGTTGCTTTGACTTTTAAATGTTTACTCTGAAGTGGCACTTCTTGAAGGCTTAAATAAATGAGAACATGTTCCCTTTTTATAATGAAAGTCAGGGACTTAGTAAGTGGAATAAAGAGACTAACTTTTAATTGGCATCCTGCTACAATGAAAAAGAATGGATTTGGAGGCACAGGATGGAAACAGGCTTAAAAATGGTATTTTTTAAACTGGATGATCTTAAACAAGTACCTTAATTATGTTGTACTGGAGTTTCTTCAACTTAGAAATGTGAAGATAAAGCTCACTGAACACTAACAATTCTCTCCAGCTTCAAATATAAATTTATGATTAATTATCCCGGACCACAGATATAATAGCACATTTTGTGTCTTAGACAAATAGCACATAAATAGGGAAATATCCTGAAATGTAACTTCAAATAGTGCTGGGGTGACAAATGTGGATATCAGGAAAGATGAGCTAACACAGGATACAAAAACCGAGTGATAGCTTCCTTTTTAAGATAATTATTCTTGCCAAATAGGTGCTAAGCTTCTATGCTCCTCTCACTTTCAAAATTTAAATGACTACTATAAAACCTCAATCACCCCACCCTAGTTAAAATTTTACACTATCCCTAGAAATCTTTCAAATGACAATCAGAATTGTGTCATGAATATTTCCTCTGATTTAAGAAAGGCATTGTAATGCAGACAAGATTAGAAGAGATACAATAAACTGGGAAGACATTTTTACAGTCAAAGATTCTGATAAATGTCTCATTTCCAAAATATATAGAGAATTGACTCTAATTTATAAGAAATCAAGCCATTCTCTAATTCATAAATGATCAAAGGATATGAACAAACAATTTTCAGATAAAGAAATTGAAACTATTTCTAGCCATATGAAAAGATGCTCCAAGTCTGTATTAATCAGAGAAATTCAAATTAATACAACTCTGTCTACACACTACACACCTGTCAGATTAGCTAAGAAGACAGGAAGAGATAGTGACAAATGTTGGAGGGCATGCAGGGAAAACTGTGACACTGACACATTATTGTGGAGTTGTGAATGGATCCAGCCATTCTGGAGAGCAATTTGGAATTATGCTCAAAAAATTATCAAACTGTGCATACCCTTTGATCCCAAAGAGATCTTAAAGAAGGAAAAGGGACCTGTATGTGCAAAAATGTTTGTGGCAGCCCTTTTTGTAGTGGCTAGAAAGTGGAAATTGAATGGATGCCCATCAATTGGAAAATGGCTGAATAAATTGTGGTATATGAAGATTATGGAATATTATTGTTCTGTAAGAAATGACCAAAAGGATGATTTCAGAAAGGTCTGGAGAGACATACATGAACTGATGCTGAGTGAAATGAGCAGGACCAGGATATCATTACATACTTCAAGAACATATACTATATGATGATCAATTCTGATAGATGTGGTTCTCTTCAACAATGCGAAGAATCAAATCAGTTCCATTTGTTCAATAATGAAGAGAACCAGCTACACCCAGTGATAGAACTCTGGGAAATGTGTGAACCACAACATAGTATTTCCAATCCCTCTGTTTTTGTCCGCTTGCATTTTTGGTTTTCTTCTCATGTTAATTTTACCTTATTTCTAAGTTTAATTTTTCTTGTGTAGCAAAACATATGGATATGTATAAATATATTGGATTTAACATATACTTTAACATATTTAATATGTATTGTATTGGTCTATCTGCCATCTGGGGGAGAGGGTGAGGTGAAGGAGGGGAAAAGTTGGAACAGAAGGTTTTGCAAGGATCAATGCTGAAAAATTACCCATGCATATATCTTGTAAATAAAAAGCTATAATAATAATAATAATAATAACAATAATAAAGGTTTTACAATAAGGAGGAGATTCAGATGTTCTAAGTGAATTAATGTCAAAAGTTATATATACACAATTAAATTAGTCTATCAAAACAAAAAAGTTTATCATTTAAAAAAAATTTTTAAAAAAGGCATTATAGTATAATGGAAGGAATGTTGGATTGGAAAACAAAACCTAAGTTTTCATCTTTCTTCTTAATTTTGCTTCTATTTAGCAAATTTAGTTTCTATTTAGGAAAGAAATTCATTATTTTAATGCACAAAACAAGATTACTGTGATCATTATTTACATTTCCTTTTTCAAGGTTGGAGAGTGGGTGAGAAAAGGAAACATAAGATTACAAGTAAATATCCCAAGAGTCATTCCTCAATGGAAATGAACAGACAGTTCCCTGAAGAAGAATTGCAAACTATAAATTTTCTTCTTAATTTAAGTGACCATGGGCAAATTTCATATTCATGAGTTTCTTCATTTGTATTACAATGTCTTCAAATTATATGAAGCCAAGGCTCTAGTTACAATACTCCTAAGCCTACAAATAGTGGTTTTGACTGGCTGAGATCCTGTCCAGACCAGGGGTATTCATTCAATCAGACATCTGCTCTGCAGCCCAGATCACTAGAAAATAAAATGTGCTTTCCTACCTAGAAGGCTGGAAACAGGTGTTTTTAGAATGTACCAATGACCTAGTTCCCCAAATTGGAAAACATATTCATTTCACTGATTTCATATAAAATATAGCCCATTACTCATGGTCACATATATGGATGTGACCTAGTTCCCTACTCAGTGCAAAGAAGAGAGAGGCTAGAAAGTATGGGATAGATCTCTCAGAGATACCAAATTACTGTGAACTTAATAAGTCAATTCAAAACAAAGTTTGGTCTGGATCATGTGAACACTTAAAGAAAGCTACAGATTCTTCTATCACAGATGACACAAAAAGTTCCAAAATATGACTATTCAAAAAACTTGCCCAGGAAGTTTAATTAAAATTAAATCCAAAGGAGTCACTGAATTTTCAACCTAATAAAATAAAATATTGAAGTGGCCTTTATCTTGCAGTAAACAAATATGTTTCTCCCTTACTTTAGCCACCTTATTCTCAGGGACAGAGTAACTTGTTTTCTTCCGTTGTTGTATTTTGAATTGGCTTCAGAATGTAGAAAAGAAGCCCTTTTTGTAAAAGGCATTTGTTCCCTTTTTCTGAATTCCCAGGAGCAAAAATATTGGATAGCATTGGCAGAAGTGAGTCAATTTTCTGCCTCATCATACATGAGCTTTCAGTGTCTTCTTGACTGAAATTTCTTTCCCAATTTCAATAGTTTTCTTATTCCTGGAACTATTTCTGTGGTTATTGACAGAGATAATAACATACATTCATTCATCCATCTATCCATTCAACAAATACTTATTGGATATGTAATAGGTTAAAGGCAAATATGAAATATGTGTAATTCACAATTTTCTGTCCCAGAGGATAGACTGTTGAAACTGAATTATGAATAGTGTTGAATTCCAAACAGAGATTATATTTAATTAGGTATCAGTACAATCTATTAATCAAGGAAGTTATATAATCAGACTTATGGCTTAGTTATATCACTTTGAAAGGAAAGTAGAAGATGTATTAGAGAGAGAAAAGACTTGGGACAGGGAGACCAATTAGGAGGCTATTGGGTGAGATAAGAACCTGAATAAAAGTGATGATCATGTGAATGGTAGGAAGTGGATAGATAGATCATATGTTATGGAGTAACATGGCAGCAGCTAATTGAACATATGGAATAAGGAAGAGTGAGGAGTCAAGAATGACTCTGAGATTGTAAAATTGAGTGCCTGAAAAGGATGGTACTAAGTGGCTTTGACAACAATAAGGAAGTTGAGAAAAAATAGGATTTGGGGAAAAGATAATGAGTTTTATTTGATCATTATAAGACAATATGATATGGGCAATAGCCTATTGATGACACAGGACTCAGAGAGATTAAAATCAGATATGCAGATGTAGAAGTCATCTAGACAACTAGATAGCAAAGTAGATAGAGAACTGGGCCTGCAGTCAAGAAGACCTGAGTTCAAATCCAGTCTCAGACATTTACTAACACTCAATTAACCTCTGTCTGTTTGCATTTCCTTAACTGTAAAATAGGAATAATAATAGTATCTACCTCTCAGGATCAAATGAGATAATGTTTGCAAAGAACACATATTGGATGCTATATAAATGCTTATTTCCCTTCTTCCACTTCTTTATCTGTGTAGAAAAGATAATTAAATTCATGGGACCTGATAGAATCATTATGTGAGAGAGTTTAAAGAGAGAAGATCCAGAATAATCATTGAGGAACTGCTGAAATTTAAAGGGATGATATTGTAGGTCAGCCAAGAAGGCTGAGAGGGCAATTAGAAAGGTAAGAGGAGAACCAAGAGAGCAGTGACAAGATAGCCCAGAAAATAGAGTGTCCAGGAGTGAAGGGGTATTCAGCAGTGTCAAATGCTGCACAGAGGTCTCCCAGAGGACAAAAAAACTACATTTGTTTTTCCATTTTCTCTCACCTTGATCCTGCCCCAGCCCTTGTCTATTGGGAACCATTAAAGTAATGGCATGTGCTGGTCCTTCCTCCCTCCCAACTTTCCCTTTCTCTTCAATCATATAGCCTTCTATCTTTTTACTTTATGATTCAGTGACTTTTTCACTGGTCTCCCTGCCCCTATTTTCTTTCCTTTCCAATCTATCTCCCATACCACTGCCAAATATGTTATTCTTAAATAGAGATATGACCTTGTCACCTCAATACCAAAACAAAACAAAACAAAACAAAACAAACAAAAAACAAAAACGAAAACGAATCACAAGAAACCTTCAGTGGTACTTCCAGAAATTTGGCTTCCAATCTTATTTAGCTGACTTCTATATGCATTCTCAGATCTAGTAAAACTAATCTATGACTGTCCATCTCCTTCCTCTATATTTTTGAACAGATGGTGCCTCATGACTAAAAGTTGCTCCTTCTTCACTTCTGCCTCTGAGAATTCCTAGCTGCTTTCAAAGCACAGTTTATGGGTCACCTCTTACTCAGAACTTTTCCTGATCTCTTCAGTTCTTTTCTTTTAAAATTACCTTGTTTATTTGTATGTATTATGTATTTGCTTATCCATCAATTATGTCTCTCAGTAGTATGTAAGCTTCTGGAGGCCAGGGACTGCTTTGTTTCCAACTGCAACACATAGTATACCTCTCACATAGTAAGCACTCAATTAATATTTGCTTCATTTTTAAATATTTTATTGGCAATATTATTACTTTTTTCAGTTTAGGAGTTCCCAGTTTTATCTCTGCCAAGCACTATTTCCAACTCTGGTAATTACTATATTCACTTTCATTTTGTCTTTGTGCTGACTATTCATCACAAGGGAAACCAGGCAAGAAAGTATGCGAATAGCTCAATGAAAACTCATCCACATGGTATTGGGGGGAGGGGGAAGGGAATCAACAACACCATAGGTGTCTAAGTGAAGAGATGGAACAAAGATTTTGGCTACACAGACAAAAGGCAGGTAATTAAACTTTCATGTCTACCAATGGTATAAATGGATCAGTTCTTTTGTCTATCATCTTGCATTCATTGAGTTTAATTGCTGAGTGTTCCCTTTCATAACTAATGTTCTACCATGTATGGATTGTTTATTTACTTTTTATATTTCCTTTTCAGTGATGGCTGGGCAGACAGAGATGAAGTCATTGAAGGTTATGAAGTTGAAGCTAATGGAGGTATCACCATAAAGCTCCAATCACCTGAGGTCAGGTCTTTTGATGACTACTTCCTAAAATTAAGGCTGGACACCAATACTCGAAATCCATGGTTCCCTGAGTTCTGGCAGCATCGATTCCAGTGCAGACTTCCAGGACATCTTCTGGAAAACCCCAACTTTAAAAGGATCTGCACAGGTATGCCATTCTCAGAAAGAAATTTAAATCATGTTTTATTAATGGAAAGTATGACCATAGTAGACTAATATTATATTCTGCCTCTTTTGTTCCCACTCCTCAGAACAATCTTTATTGTAAGAGTGGAGGTAGAAGAGGTAGAGAGATAAACAGAGAGAAAGCCAATGTAAAAATGAACTAGATTACTAGCTTTGGTAGGATAGATGGGAAAAAATCAATTTGGAAACATGAATTTTTCAATATGCTGTCAATGCTGTGTCAATTCTAACTCCACAACTACCTCATGCACATAGTCTATAAACAGAAAGAACCTGAGAAGACATTTAGTTCAATCTCATGATTATGGGATCCCATAACATGAATATTATCTCTTGTGATCCTCACAATAACCCTTATGAGTAAATGCAAAATTATCCCTATTTTATAAATGAGGAAACAGAAGCTGAGAGATTAAGTGATTTGCCCAGAGTCATATTGCTTGTAAGTGTCTAAGGAAGTATTTGAATTCAGGTCTTCCTATTTCTAGCACTCTTACTCATTATGTCAAATGATTTGCCTAGTTTTACATTGGTAAAAAGTGGAAGCAACAGAACCTGGTCAGGTTCTTAGACATCTCAACCAGCATTCTTTCCTGTTAGAATTCTTACAAGGTGCTAAGTCACTGGAATTGATAGAGACAATGCTTACGTACATAGTTCACACCTTTAGAGTTCGTATCTTTAAGAGAGTTCACACATTAGAGTTCACACCTTTAGAGAGCATATATAAGCTAGGAATGACTTTGGGAGATTCACAAGTCAGAAGCCCACAAGCCCACTCTTTCAGAGGCAGAGTCAATTCATTCCATATTCCATCTTTGGGCTGGCTGGAGGCTTTAGATTAGGAGGGAGCTAGAGGCTGAAACTGCAAGAGACAAAGGACTAGCGTCAAGAGCTCTCAGAACTAAGAAGAGAGATAGGGCTCTAAGAAAGCTAACCAGGCTATTTTGAAGGAAACAGTAAAGGATTGGGACTCTAACTCCTGGATGATTTTGAGGTGATTATTAAATTGAACTGAAACTAAGGCTGCTTTCAGACTGTCCCCAAAAAACCTGCTCCCAGAGAACATTATAATTTAAAGAAGAATATTACACATTTCCTTTGTTTTTTTTTTTTCTCCATTCACATAACTATCACCTAGTTTATACCCTTCTCATTTCTTTCTGGGATTATCACAACAATCTCATGTCTAGATTCTTAGTTTCCAATTCATCTTCTGAAACAAAGTTGGCAAAATAATCTTCCTAAAATACATGTCTGACAATGTAATTCAAGGTAAATCAGAGTCTCTTTATCTCTAGGATTAATATACCTATTCCTTGGCCATTCACAGTGATTCCACTCTTCCCATAGTTTTCATTACCATGAAGATGGCCAGCTTGCTATTCTCCTATCTTGGCATTCCATCTCCTGGTTCTATGCTTTTGTGCGAGCTATAAATGAACTTTGCCTTCACCTAGTAGACTTAGTTTCTTTTAATGCTCATTTCCTATGAGATGACTTTCCTCACCCCTACAGTTGATTATATTCTTTCCCACTTCAGATGATCATATAATTAGCTGGGTACATATTGAATAGTCCCACATACATAACTCTTTGATATCATGCAAAGATTTTATTTGTTTGTTTGTTTGTTTGTTTTTAGGTGAGCATGAGCTTTGTGTTCCCTGTGTTTAACAGAGTCTTTTACATAGATGTTTAGGAACTTAGTAAGTACTTCTCATATTGAACTGACTTATAAGTGCAGTGGTCATTACTTAGGTCTTCTGCACTCACTCCCAGTCTCTAACATCCCACAGCTCCAAAGAAGGAGGACAGGGAATTCTATGAGCAATTAGGAGAACAATTTTGATCAAGTTTAATATGAGTTAAGAGAGAAATTTTTAGGGTAGAGCCCAGTAGTGACAGTGTCAGACTTTTCGCTTTATTAAAATCACATGTTTGATCATTATGACATAAGCATTTTGATATTCCCTACATTTTTCTACATTATTTAGACATAAAATCTTTCCTTCATTATATTATTTTTGATGTTTAGTCATTTACAGTGAAGAATGACTCTTCATAACCCCATTGGGATTTTCTTGGCAAAGATATTAAAATGGTTCAACATTTCCCTCTCATTTTACAGATGAAGAACTAAGGCAAACAGAGTTAAATGACATGTCCAATTTCACACAGGTTTTAAATGTTAAAGGCTGGATTTGAACTTAAGTCTTTCTAACTCAGCAGTGTCATAAATATCTTTGCATTTTGAAGGAGTCTAGCCTTTGTCATATTAACATTGGAAACTGAGATGACAACCTTTTTTTAAAAGTCTGATTGAGCACTAATGTTTTACAATCACATATTTACTCATTGACTTGTTAGATTTTTATCAACATATGTAGTGGATACAAACAAGTATAATCAATGATTTTCAGTCTCAGCTCATGATCTACTCAGGGAAACAAAAAAATAACAGTATAAATCAAATAACAATAGAAGACAGACATAAACCACCTCCTTTTGGCAAGGTACTATGCTAGTTTCTAGGGCCTGAGAGACAAAAATGAAATAATTTGTGACCTGAAAGTGTTTCTATTTCATGAGGGCATACAATATGTATGCAGGTTTTTTTAATGCAAAACAATGTGAGGAAGAATGAAGCACTATGCACTATAGAGATAAGGGAGACTTCATGGATGAGCAGTCATCTGAGCTAAAGCTTGAAAGAAGGCAAGGATTCTGGGAGGAAAAGAAGATGAAAAAGGGATCTCTAGGGGAAAAGGGGATGGAGATGCAAGGGCATCTCGGCAGATGGAATGTAGACCCTGTGAAAGAGCAAGTAGTTAAATCAGGCTGGAATATAGAGTATATAATAGGGAATTATATGAAATAAAGGTAGAAAGGTAAGTGAGAAGAGATTGTCTCAGGCTTCAAATTCCAGCCTAAGGGGTATGCATTTTATTTTTCAAAAAGAGTGAGCCAAAAAGAGTGAGCCATTCGAGATTTCTGAACATGGAGTCTTATACTAATAAACAAACACATAAATCAAAAAAACCTGGTGCTTTACAAAGCCTAATTTGACATCTTTGTACAATATAGATAGAAGAAAAAAACTGGAATCAGGGAGCCAAATGGGAAACTATTACAATAGATAAAGGAAGACCTGAAATAGAGGGATGATCATATGACTGTATATGGTAGGGGGGATGAATAGGAAAATATAATTGCTAGGACTTGACTACTGCTTAGCCAAGTATAAAGGAGATGAGAAAATCTAGGATAATTTCAGGATTATCAACAAATGTGACCTTGGGGACAATGGTGCCAACAATAGAAATTGAGAAATTTGGAAGAAGTATGAATTTGTGGTAGAAGATAGAGTTTAATTTTGTACATTCTGAGTGTTAGCTATTTCTCCATGTAGAGATGTCTAATAGGTAGATGAAAATGTGGGTCTATAGTTTAGGATAGAGAATAGGAATGGATATATAAATTTGAGAGTCATCCTCACTTAAATGATGACCAAACTCAAGAGAATAGAAAAGATTATCAAGAAAGAACATTTATAGGAAAAAGCAAAGAACCCAAAACAGAACTTTGGGAGAAATTTGGGGAACAAAAAAAATTCATGATGAGCCATCAAAGTAAACTGAGAAAGAATCATCAGATCACTTAAGGGACAATTTGGAAGAAATATATACAGAAACTAGGGAAACAAAGAGTATTCAGGAAGAGGGAGGGATCTATTGATCCCTTTGCGTTCAAAGTAGAGAAAGCAAAGATACACAATGATTGGGAAAAAAGCCATTAGAGTAGCAGTTAAGTTGATTGAAATAGAAAGAGTAAACTTGGAAAGAGTAATCTGATGATAGGATCTATTGATGGGATCAAGAGAGTGAATTTCCAACAGTTCAGAAGTGAGTATATTATGAGGAAGGGAAGGCAAGGCAGCAAGTTCATACTTTATATTTTTTATATAAATCCCTCCTTCAAGGAGCCTTGTAATGAACAGAAGGAGAAATAATGAACAACAGCTCAGAGGAATGGTAAGGCTAAATGAAGGATTTTTTTTTTTTTTTTTAAAGAATAAAGTACACTGGAACAGGTTGTAGGCAGCTAATAAACAGGGAAAGATTAATGATACTACAAGAGGTGTAAATGTGACTAATGACCTAACATGCTTTACTTTTCCTTCTGTTCACAAAGTTTGACAAATCTTTTGTTTCTTTTTTCTTTCTTTCTCTTTCTCTTCTTTCCTCCCTTCTTTCTCTTCTTTCCTTCCTTCCTTTTTTGTTTCTTCTTCTCTTTTTCTCTCTCATTTTTGGAGTTTTAATGCAATACTATAAGAATTATACTGCACAACTAAAAGGAATGAGAGGCATTTTCACTAGTATGGGCTTATCTTCTATTACATTTTCTAGATTTCCTTCATTTGGGCTTTTAATCACTCAATTATTATAAGCTATACATCTGTTGTGTGTTCAGCACTATGAAGCCTCATGAGGGAAAGGGGTAGGGACACAGAAGAAACAGAAAAGATATTTCATGTTTTTAAGGACTTTGTAACCTAAGAACTTTTTGTATTTGCAAGATACAGTCCTTTGGATAAATGCTCCATGTGAATATTCCATGAGTCCCAGAGATGTTGGGGACTTGCTCAAGATCACAAAGTTAATTTAGTCTAAAAGACATGTCTTTGGACTACTCTTATACAATGTTTTTTCATGCTACTATCCTGCTATTATCCTTGGCATATGAGCATATTCTTTAATTATTTCGCTTATTTAAACTTTGTTTTCCCAACTAGATTATAACTGTCTTAAAGGCAGAGACTGCATCTTAGACTTACCTTGAAAAGTTCATAGACAATGGCACAATGCTGTGTAAAGTGTGTGTGTGTGTGTGTGTGTGTGTGTGTGTGTGTGTATTGTGAAAGAGAAAGAGAGACAGAGACAGAGAGAGACAGAGACAGAGAGAGACAGAGAAAGAGAGAGAATGTGAGAGAGAGAGAGAGAGAGAGAGAAAGAGAGAGAGAGAGAGAGAGAATTCTCTGTATTACTGTAGGTCAGCATATGTTCTGAGGCACTAATCATTTATTGATTAATGTGATAAATCAATGGGACATTGGGAAAACTCACTGGATTTAGAATCTGAAGACCTTAGTTCAATTTCTCAGTGACTAACAGTGTGAATATGGCCCAGTGATTTAAATTGTCTGTGCCTTGGTTTTCACATTTGTAAAATAGGAATCATCATAATTGCTCTACCTACTTAATGGAGCTGTTGCAGACATCAAATGAGATAAAAAGATTTGCTTACCATCTTGTTGCTTTATAAACTTCAGTTATTCCTATAATCATCATTAGCCAGTGTTTTGCTTCCCTACTTTTCTTAAATTTCTTCAGCATGTGCTTGTTTGTTACAATTCACTGAGTTATAATACAAAAACTAGAGTTTTTAATCATGTGTCCACTGAAAATCCTGTTTTTTAGAAGCAGCTACACCCAAAGAAAGAACACTGGAAAATGAATATAAACTGCTTGCATTCTTCTTGGGTTATTTATACCTTCTGAATCCAATTCTCCCTGTGCAACAAGAAAACTGTTTGGTTCTGCAAACATATATTGTATCTAGGATATACTGTAACCTATTTAACATGTAAAGGACTGCTTGCCATTTGGGGGAGGGGGTGGAGGGAGGGAGGGGAAAAATCGGAACAGAAGTGAGTGCAAGGGATAATGCTGTAAAAAATTACCCTGGCATGGGTTCTGTCAATAAAAAGTTATTTAAAAAAAAAGAAAAGAAAAGAAAAGAAAATCCTGGTTTTTTTTTTTTTTTCCTATGAAAGACTTTTGGAAGCAACTCCCAATACTTGTCTCTAAGGGAAAATGATAAGGCAGCAGAATGGTATAGTAAATAGAGTTCTGAGGCTTAATAGGCCCAGATTCTAGGCAAGATACCTGAACTCTGACTGCCTCAGTTTCCTTATCTATATAGCTGGGATCCTAATAACACCCAATTTCCAAGGCTATGGTAAAAGATAAAATGAGATAATCTTTGTGAAGTGCTTTGCAAAGCTTAAAGCTCTACACGAGTGCTAGTTATTATTAGTCGTAGTAGTTAAAACATCTGCCAACTTAGAAAAACAAGAATAAAATACATGAACAATTAGAAGCCTCATGATCAAGAATTGATAAATTATATTGTTTAAATACTGTGAATTTCTACTTGTCATGCTACTTCAAAGTAACAAGGTTAAATATGAATCTAGCTAAGAAGGGAATAATAATAATAACCAGTGCTTATATAGCGCCTTAAATTTTACACAGCACTTTATATGTGTTATCTCATTTAAAGCAGTCTCATGGGAATTATCATCATTTTCCTCATGATGAAAGAGAAGCTTAGAAAATTAAGTAATTTGCTTGTAGTCATATAACTATTATAGAGTTACAGAATCTTAGATTTGGAAGGGGCTTTGGCCGCCATCTAATCCAACCCATATCTAAAAGGTAATTCTACTGTAAGAGCACTGGCCCTGGAGTCAGGAGGACCTGAGTTCAAATATGACTTCAAACACTCCACTAGCTGTGTGACAAGCCACTTAACTCCAATTGCTCCCCTCCCCCAAAAAGGAATGTATACTATACCATATAAGAGAAGTGGTCACCCTCTCTGCCTGACAATTTCCATTGAGGAGAAAAATCATCAATTCCAAGCAGTTTTATTTCTGGACAGATCTAATTATGACAAAGTGTTTTATTGACATCAAGTTGTTTGTGTGCAACTTCTACCCACTGACACAGGTTTCTGCCTCTAAGACTAAATTTAACAAGCCTAGGCCATTCATGCTAATATATACTGTAAGGCAGAATTCTGGTCTTCCTGCCATCCCTTACTTCCAACTTCCACCCTCTGATACTGGTTCTTTCCTCTGGGACCAAGCAGATAAACCCCAATATAAAGCTACTAAAAATTTGAAGCAGACAGGATTCAAAACCAGGATTTTTTGCCTCTGAAGAACATAAGTTTCTGTTATACTTCAACTTGTAAGGATCATAGTTTGAGTTTCTTTCTTTACCAGTGCTTAGCACAGTACTTGGAACATAATAGGTGCTTGATAAATATTTATTTATTGACTGGTTGACAATAGGCTATTGGAAATAGAAGAAATTTGAATTTTTGTCATAATTCATGCTACAAGTCAGGATTAGCTAATGTTATATATGCACCTGTGCTGACATCTCATCTCACTAATTAGGTTTGAAGCAAGGCATCTAAGCCTTATATTTGCTATTTCCCTGTCTTGTAGCAAGCAGTACTCTACAATTCTCACTTTTACTATGTCATATATAGAGATATATATGTATATCTATCTTATCTATCTATCTATCTATCTATTTTTATAGATGTGTATGTAGATAGTAGAAGAGTAACAAGCAGTTTTTCATGCCTGGGGAAAACAATGCAAAATTCATTAGGGTACCCAAGATGAAACATATTCCAAAAATTAACATTTTACTTTTTAAAAAAATTTTCAATAATACTTTAATTTTTTCCAAATATATATAAAGATAGCTTTCAATATCCATTTTTGAAAGACTTTGTATTCCATATTTTTTTCCTTTTCTCCTTCCCCTCTCTCCCTTAGCAATCTGATAGAGGTCAAATACTGTAGTTCTCTTAAACATATTGTCATGTTGTACAAGAAAAATCAGATCAAAAGGGAGAAAAAACTCAAGAAAAAGCAAACAAATAAAACAAAACAACAACAAAAGGTGAAAATACTATGTTTCAATCTACTTTCAGTCTCCTTAGTTCACTCTCTGGATGTGGATGGCATTTTGTATTCCAAGTCTATTGGAATTGCCTTGCATCAACATATTGTTGGGAAGAACAAAGATCATCACAATTGATCATCATATAATCTTGTTGTTACTATGTGAAATGTTTTCTTGGATCTGTTCACTTCCCTGAGCATCAGTTAATGTCTTTTCAAGCTTTTCTGAAATCAGCCTGCTCATTCAAATGAGCATTTTAAGAATAGGGTATTATGAAGCCACAACTTGGAGAGCAGAATAAAGTTGTGATAAACCCAGATTATACTGGTTTAGGAAAGTCAATTGTTAAATTGGTTTAGGATGAAAATTTATATCTCAGAAATTGACAAATGCTACAAATCAAGGCATGATTTCCTGCTTTTTGATTGTATAGAGTGTATAACAGGAAGTACTTAAGAAAATGACAGAGAAAATGTTGATACTGCAAGTTAAATTAAAAATTATATATATTGTAGGTACTTTTTTTTTTTTCAGAGGTCTGCTTGTTAAATATTCACTAACAAATTCTTGGTTGCTAACATTAATAGGTAGGGACTCGAGAACAAGTGGGGCAGAGGAAGAGGAAAGAAGCAAAGACCACCAACAGATGGCTTCCTATTTGAAATTAATATTTATATGTTAATTAAGTTGTTGTTTTTAATCTGTTTCTGTTCGTACTTGAAATTTTGGTGCCTTAGGTCAAAGACTAGTATACATTAACCTGTTAAACAAATAGGGCAACTAAGTGACACAATCTGTTTGGCCTGGAGGCAGAAAGATTCATCTTCCTAAATTCAAATGCAGCTTCATGAACTTACTAGCTGTATGACTCTGAGAAAATCATTTAACCTACTCTGCCTCAGTTCTTCATCTGTCAAATGAGCTAAAGAAGAAAATGGCAAGTATCTTTGCCAAGAAAACCCCAAATGAGGTCACACAAAGTTGGACAAGACCGAAAAAGATTCAACAAAAAAAATAAGTAATCTTATTTTGAGAATATTCTATTCTCAACAATTGTTTTAGTTTTAAAAATAAATGTTGAAAATTGTTTTTGCATGTAATTGGGGGAAAATAAAATACTAAATAAATTTTTAAAAGAAAATGTTTTACTCATAAAAGGGGCTATTAAAAAAACTGTCTCAAAATTTATTATTTTAGATATCAGTATCATTTATGAGAAGAATATCACAAACTACTGCAGAGTTTTCTATATAAACATTTGTAAGAATAGGTATGAGGCACTTCTCAGATCGGCTAAGATGACAGGAAAAAGATAATGATAAATTTTGAAAGAGATATGGGAAAACTGGGACACTAATGAATCTGGAAAGCAATTTGGAGTTATGACCAAAGGGCTATCAAATTGAGCATACCCTTTGATCCAGCAATATCTCTCCTGAGCTTATATCCCAAAGAAATCATTAAAAAGGGAAAAGAACCCACATGTGCAAAAATGTTTGTAGCAGCCCTTTTTGTAATGGCAAGAAACTGGACATTGAGTGGATACCCATCAATTGGGGAATGGATGAATTAAGTAATGGTATATAAATGTTGTGGAATATCATCATTCTATAAGAAACGATCAGGAGGATGATTTCAGAGAGGCTGGAGAGACTTACATGAATTGATGCTAAAGTGGGTAGAACCAAGAGAACATTATATCCAGCAATAAGATTATGTGAAAATCAATTCTGACCAACATGAATCTTTTCAACAATGAGGTGATTCAGGCCAATTCTAATAGACTTATGATAGAGTCATTTGCACCCAGAGAAAGGATTGTGGGGACTGAGTGTAGATCACAATACAGGTTTTTTACCTTTTTTGTTGTGGTGATTTTTTGCTTGTTTGTTTTTTTTTTTTTTTCTCATTTGCCCCCCTTTTCATCTGATTTTTCTTGAGCAGCATAATAAATGTGAAATTATGTTTAGAAGAATTGCACATGTTTAACCTATATTGGATTATTTGCTGTTTAGAGGGAGGGGAAATAGGGAGGGAGAAGGAAAATTTTGGAACACAATGTTTTGCAGAGATGAATGCTGAAAACTATCTTTGCATGTATTTTGAAAAATAAAAAGCTATTATCATTTTTTAAAAAAAAGAATAGATGTGAGGAAGTAGTATTAACTTTTCCCCATCTTTTAATAGTTAAAACTTCTGTCATTTATTTTTGCCTTCCTTAATTGGGTCACCTCTGATGTTTTACAAAGTTTTTATATTGCATTTAGTTTCTATGGAAACCTTTATTGGGTTTAATCTCAAATGTCACAACCATTTAAATAAAGAGTATTTGCATGGGAGTCTCAATTTGATTGTTAAGGACCCTAAACCCAGATTGAATAATTTGGGAATCAATGTAGCTAATTAAAAAGTGGTGAGAAAATTTCTACACCCTCTTGTCAATTTGTCCTATTCTCTAACAAAGAAAATATCACTACTTAATTAGTTAAGGATATCAAGGGACTCAGAGAGAGAGTATTGACATAGTGCTAACTGACCCTTCTAAGTCTTTCTAAATTGGTCACTTTAGGATAGTCTAGTACATGTCCTATTAAATCTTATTATTCCTAGCTTTCTTCCTCCTCCTCCACAGTTCATTTTTATGCATGCTAAAAATATTCGCTGACTTACAACATGGCCTTGTGGATAGAGGGTTCACTTTGCAGTCAAACAGACCTAAGTTTGTGTCCTGCTCCTACCGTCCATGATGAACAAATTACTCATCATTTCTGTGCCTCAGCTCTCTAAAATTATTAAATTGTAGAGGAGTTAGTGACTTGTTTTTAAATAACCAGGAAATCTCAGTACTCTACTATCATCATTTCTAGGTCCATATGGTTCTCTCCTCTCTGGAGGATTAGAGCAAGACCCAGACTTGCCCCCTTGCATTGTGGTTCGATGTCTTATAGCCTTGCAGCTGTGTTCTTCTTCGTCTTCCCACTTCAACAGGTGTAGTATTGTTCAAAATGACACAATCTCTCTTCAGATCCCACCTCAGACATCCTAGCATGGCTTTGAACAAATCAATTAGCCTTCCTCAGCATCAGTTTCTTCTTCTGTAAAAAAGTGGACAATAATAGTACCTACTATGGAGAGAGGTGCTATTATTAATAGAATGAATAATAATGTTATTATTGCTAATAATATTATTATGAAATGACATAACTAAAAACACTTTACAAACTTTAAAGTACTATATAAACACTTATTACTATTATATCATCATAATTAATGAATCTTGGTCCAACATTTTTAGGTAGCCCTTTGCAAAAATTTCCCCTACATGGGACTATATGGTTTTCTCTCTAGGAACACTATAGCAACTTTATCTAGGTGCCATCATCAATTAGGTCATGTGGCTTTCATCTTTCCTGGGGTTGTGTGGCTAAGAGGCATTGCCATTTCCTAGTCATAGCTGCCATTAGTGATTCCCTGGGAGAAAGACTTTGTGGATGAAAAGGCTTTTCTGAATGCCCTCATCCCCAATCCTCTCCCACTGACTTCAGAGATTCAGTTGGCTCTCATCTCTTGTAGCTGCAGTCAATCTTTTTGGCTTTGCTCCCTTTTGAAGACCAAGTACAAAGAGTTCAGCTAAGATCACTTATGGCTTTAAACCAATCAAATCATCACTGAATGATGAGATTTAGTCACTCTTCCTCATGAGTCATACATAGATGGACTGATCAGCCACAGTTGGATACACTGTACCTTGATCCTAACATTGTGATGTCATTGGTCTTCTCTGAGTACATTGGATGAACAACAACAAACAGATGGTGTTCCTAAATTCCCTTCATGGAGTTATCTTCCATGACTTCATTTTGATATTAATGAGTATTTCATACCTTCCATAAAGAGAAATGATTCACATCTCAAATAGGTGCTTCTTTCTTTAACCTTGTCAAATTGTCCAGACATACTCCTGGCTGGCCTTTTTTTTAAACCAATCCTGTGGTTATGTATAATACATAGCCTCAACCAACCCATCTTAGCCATAAGTTAACTATAGAGCAGCAAGGTTACTAACTTGTCCAAGATCAAAGATTGCAAGTAACAGAGCCAGGATTTGAATCTAGTTTTTCTAACTCAAAGGCCAGACTTTTCGCTATCTCACCCTTCTTTTCTGGAACTTTGAAACAATTAAAAGAAAATAAGAAAATATAAAAAATATGAAAATAAAAGTTTTAAAAAGATATAAAGAAAGGTTAAAGAAAGTGGAATTATACTAGAGAGGAGAAAAAATGAGGGAGCATTTGAAAACTTATGGAGAATGATAATTAGCCTGTCTTCATTTCCATCCAAGTCATACTACTTACAGCCTGAAGACTTTAGCTTAGGAATAAAAGGAGATTTCTTGGTAGTTGTTCAACCATAAGACATGTCTCTAACATATAGTCTGTGAGATTTCCTCTTCTGGAGTTTGCACTTTATCACAACAGCTCTGAAAAGTAGGTACTATTACCCACCCCCAGTATTTGAGACATGATTTGAATCCATGTCTTAGCACTATATCCACTTCTTCACACAGCAACCTGTCAGTGTAGGCAGTTTGCCTTTCATCCAATATAATATCATTAAAGAAAATTTTAGAGGAAGAAAAAAAACCTGTCTTTTGACTCTCTGTATATTCAATTTAATTTAACAAGCATTTTTAAGTGCCTAATATGTGCCAGAGGCAGGTAGGCCATTGGGCTTGTAGTCAAGAAGACCTGAATTCAAATCTAGTCTCAGGCACTTAGTAGCTAAGTGATGCTGGTGAAATCATTTACCTCTGTTTGCTTTAAACTACCTAGAAGAAAATTGCAAGCCACTCCAGTTTTTTTGTTAAGAAAACCCCATGAACAGTATGTTCCATGGTGTCAGAATTAGACACAACTGAGAAGTTGAATAATAACAACAACATGTGTTAGACAAGGTAACAGGTCCTATGGATACAAAGGCAAAAACCTATATTCTCTACCTCTAAGGAGGGGAAAACAATAGGCATACCAATCCTTAATTATGAAATAATAGTCAGATATTCATATGGATCTGCACTCTCATGGATTCAAGAATTTTCTCTAGAGATACAGACAAAATGCTCATCTTATATGTCCTTTGTGCGTGTCATCCCATAAATTCACCAAAGGAGGTCTGTACAACCAATTGAAAACCTTTCTTGCTGGCTCCTGACATTCCAAGGTGTTACTCTGGCTTTCCACATGTCATCCCTTGCTCTTGTCATATGAATAACTCATCAGGTCATCTTCTCATTACTGAAAAAGTAATGGGAAGATGAGAGAGATTATGGTGGGGGGGGTTCTTTACATGTGATGTGTTTATGGTTAGGAACAATTTTCACAAAAACAAGTGTACATGGCATAATCTCATAATGTTACGTGCTTAGCTTTTCGTCTGTATTTTATGACTCCTTCAACTAAAAAATCAACAGCATGAAATCAAGTGGCCCAAGATCACTCTTGGTTTTTCAGATGTAACTCCTGGTGCAGGTTTATATGTAGATACTACCAAACCTGAGTTTTAGAGATCTCTTGGCATTGAAAGTTGAGAAGTGCAGTGGACTAAGCTGTGATTAAATGTCTATATTAAGATTAGTTGGTATATGACAAGAGTCACCAGATAGTGTTAAAAAGGGGAAAGAGGCAAACCAGTCCAAGTTGGAAGGGGATCTGATCAAGGCTCCTGTGTGGATCATAATAGGACCAAGCATTTGATCTTCCAAACTAAGTGAAATAGGGAGACATTTTTATTTGTTTGTTTTTAAGATAACTCTACCAATGAATTGGCTTTTAATATTACTTAATTTTCTAAGGCTTAATTTTTCTTTTACTCTACAAAAGCTGAATGAATGAATGAAAGCAATAATAGCAAGCATTGAACTAATTTTCTGAGATATAAATATAAAAGAAAAGATAGTTCTTAACTTTAGGAAGCTTACATACTAATGGTGGACAGAACATACTTAGGGGCCTTTGGAACAAGGAAGGAGTCTTCCAAGTTACCAAAGTAATGAGTGGGTTCAATGGAGAGATAATTGATACACCCTGTGCAGGAAAAACAACAAAATGGGTTCTAGAGCTGAAAATGAGGCTGGAAGGAAGGAAAGAAGAGGAAGTGGAAGAAGTAGCCCCCAAAAAAGAAGATGAAAAAATGAATTATGTCTGATGCTTTCCTGAAATAATACTTTGGGAGAAAGTTATCTTTTAGGATAATAGGGCCCTAGGTTAAAAGTTCCTTCCTTCCTTCAGGGAGGAAGGAAGTGAAATAAATAATTAAAGTCCCCTTTGATTCCCTTATTTCTCCCACCCCTCCCCCAAAACATTTCCCATATGCTTTTTCTTGGTTTACTAAAGGTATTTGTGAGGGAAGGGGAAGTATGGTGTGGGAGATAACAGAAACAAATTTCCCAGTCAATATTTCTCTCCATTCTACTCCATAGTAGTAATTTGTCATGTGGCTCAGTGCAGAAAGATGCTTCCAAAAAGAAAGAAAGAATGAAAGAAAGAAAGAACAGAAAAGCAGATGTCTGAAAATGCTGTCAGTATGACTACCAGTCAGTCTAAATGTACTGAATCCACTCCAAAGACTTTGGCTCCAGGCTTTTTTTCCCCTCTGCATATTGCCTTCAAACTTGACTCTGATTCAAACTGTATGCTTTTTTGGGCTGAAATCAGGTTGAAGCAATGAAGGAGAAAGTAATGCACCTGTGTATGAGCAATCTGCAGTTGGTCGAGTTGGAGAAATAGCCTGTGATGCAGAATAAAGCTAAGGAAAAGGAAAAGGAGAATTTTAAGATTTCTCAAAGTCAGAGTCATCTTGAAGCTGAATGGTGAAATAGGCTTGTTTCAGTGTTTTCTCTCCTTTGTTTTGATGTCTCTAGCCTGCATTTTTCTGTCCTCTTTGTGTATCCTTCTGCTTAAATTCTAGACAACTCTGGTGGGACTATCTTCCCTACTCTGTACTCCTAAAGTGTCTTACCCCTCTCCATGACAGAAGAATTTGCCTGTCTTTCAACCCGAATAGTCCTATTCTTTGCTTTTAAAATGGTTATCCTATAAAATAATCTATTAGAATAATGTAGTTGCTAATTTATTCATGAAAGAGAAGTTTCCTTCAGATACCTCATTCTTTCTGACCATACCCTCATCCTTCTTTAACCCTATTTATATCCATAATATTTCTAAGATAAGATAAGTGTATTTTAACTGTGACCTTCTGGAAAATTGGCCCAATGTTGATTAGCCCCCAAAAAAGCAATTCAAATGATGGAAATAGTAGGCCAGGCAGTGTACCCCAGACCTCCGACATGCTTTTAAAGCATGTCCAAGACCTTATAAATTATAACACCTATAGAAAGTCAGTCAGTCAAAAAGCATTTTTAAACATGGTTCTATGTGCCGGACATTATGCTAAACCTTAGACATATGAAGAAAAAGCAAAAATAGTCCCTGATCTCAAGAAGCTTATGTTCTAAATGGGGAAGCAATATGCAAACAATTATGTATAAGACATGTATAGTATAAAGAGGAGGTTGTCTTCAAGGGAAAACACTAGGGGCAGAGAGAGAGGCGAATCAAGGAATGTGTGTGACCCTGTGACTTTTAGAAAGTAGGATTTTTGTAGAGTCTTGAAGGAAATTAGGATAACTAGGAGATGAAAGTGAAGAGAGAAAGCATTTCAGGTAGGAGAGATAGCCATTGAGGATACACAGAATTAGGAGATGGAATTTTGTATGTGAAGAATAGCAAAAAAACTAGTAGAGATCACATAGTGAAGCAAAGTTTTTACATGAAGTTGTAAGGCTCTGTGAGGCTCAAATGAGATCATGTCTCTAAATATGCATAAGACATAAATATAGAAACCTCAGTTTTATATAAACCTGGGTTGTTATTCTTATACTTATTAATGTGACTTTCTATGACCTTACACATCATTTCTTTGAACCTCAGTTTTCTCATTTTTAAAATGAGGGTAATTTACTAAAATTGATCCCCAAGATTCCTTCTAACTTTGAATATGTGACATGATTCTGATGAGGTTCGACACAGGGCAGAGGTTATGAGAACCCCTTCTGGTCGGCTCAGGTCCTTTGTAAATGAATTTATGAACCTGAAAAGTTAGACTGGCAAAAAGAAGTTTATTGGCACTGGGAAGGCAGCTTTTGCTAGGAGGCTGACTTCCTTAGCGGCAAAGTCCTGACAGAAAAGTAAAAGTCTAGCAGAGGAGTCCTAGCAAAAAGAGAGAAATAAAGTTCCTAGAAGAGAAATCCTGACAAAGAGGTAAAGAGGGGTGTTAGGGAAATAGGTGAGAGAGATAAAGGATTAACACTGAAAAGAGAATGTATTCTCAGCAGGCAGAGGGTCCTCAAAGGCAACTATGCCAAGGAGAGAGAAAGAGAGAGAGGTTCCTTGGGCTGGCATGCCCTGCTTTTGGCCCTCTGCAAGGCATGAGCCCCAAAGTTGCTTTTTAAAAGAGATTTGAGACAGACATTTCAATTGAATAAGATTACTGCCCCCAGGCCTAGATTTCCAATAGAAAGGGACAGCTTACTAGGAGTGGTCCAACCAATTTTCAGCTCAATAGAGTTGGATAGAAATCTAGATCTCCAACTCTAGATTACAAAGAAAATGAAGAAGTAAAATAGGCATCAGAAGTGGAACATAGAAATAGATTCAGGAGAGCAATACAGTTAGTTAAGAAAGGGGTTTGGAAAAATCCGCCATGAGATATGAGTATGTCATTGATAGGCAGGCTAAATCCATAGAGAAGTTTAGCAGACTAATCAGTTAGTTGTAATAAGAAGAAAGAGGCCATTAACTCGAAAATGTTATGAGGTGGGAAAAGAGTACCTCATAGCACATTTAGTCCTGAAAAGGACACAGCAAAGATCTTCATCATAAGCACCTCTTTTTTGGGGAAATATAACCTTGGAGGTTTCTCAGAAGAGGGCAAGAAGTACCAGAGAAGAGATGGGGAGATAAAGGAGGTGTATTGATATTGAGACTGTTTTAAAGATATTTTGGGAAAACTTGGATCTCATCAGGACTTAAGACAGCCTGGGAAGTTCCCATTATACATATCTTAAAGATGCTAATCAAGGCAGTCTGGGAAAAATCATGGTTGCCTTAACTATGGTAATAAAAGACTGGGAAACTTAAGTTCCCAGGGTAAACATTTTAGCATTTCCTAAAAAAAGAGAGAGAATAAACTGATTTCAGAATTCAAATCATTTCCTCCTCCAAGTATTATCATACCCAGCAGAACCATTATGATTAAGGTCAGCTTCCAAATAGCAGCACTGTCTATATGCAGCCCCAGCACAAACTGTTGCCCTCCTCCAGGCTACTGACTGCAGATGCTGCCTTCCATATTTCATCCCGCCACAAGGCAGCTGCTATATATTTCTTTTGCTAAGTACCTTGGAAAACTGTGGGACTAATTTGGAGCATGTTTTGATACAGGCAAAGCCTTGCTAAACTCCTCAAACTATGCCATAAAGGTGACTAGCAACTCTATCTACACCTAGGACCAACTTTGCTATAGAAAATTCTGAAATGCCAGCTGGAACAAACTCAATGATTTTGTATTATCCTTAATATTAAAATTCCTTTCTTATTATCTATAGCATTAATGTTAGTGAAAAGATTTATGGAGGACCTACTTAATATCCTCCAGATAGATTAAGATTTCATGTGTGTACAAACATATACACATCAATTCCCTTCATCTCCATATCTCATCAGGGCAACTATATTAGGAGAACTAAGGGTTCCAGAACAACTTGTCCCTTTCCCTTTCTGTCACAAAGCTTTGTAACCTTGGATCTTATTGAAATTTTCTTAATCCACTATGGAGGCTTTATTTTCCTCATCTGTAGGTCAGATGATCTTCAAAGCTTTGATTGTCTGTCTTCAAAGGCTATGATTGTCTGGATCTTTCATCTTCTCCCCCACCCCAATTCCCGAATCATTTTTCCCTAGCTATAGATATCACCCAGCTTCTCTGCTGTCTGTAGCATTCTCATGCTTTACAGTCTGCTCAGCTCCCCGGACGTCTGCTCCTGCTGAGATCAGAGAAATTGTCAGGAATCTAGCCTGCCCTTTTCCTGATTCCTCCCTTAGGAGATTAAGGCCTGATTACTCCTGCTGCAGACAGAGCAAGACATACTGTGGCCTCCATTACTTTCTATCTCTGCTACAGCAGAGTGGACACTGAGGTGAAAAAAGACAATGGGCAAGATTGGGCCTTTGACTAGTCTTAACTAGCCTCTTAAATAGCCTCATTTGGCAGGATCTGAGAAGTCCACAAATCTTTCTTTTATGGTCCTGCTGGGGTACCTGCCTTTTCCACATAATTCCCTTCTTTATTTTTAAAATATAGTTAATACTTGCTTATAATGCAAATGGAATCTGAGAAAGTGATCCGTGAACTCTTCCTCTCTGATCAGTTAGCTAAGTTTTGAGAGGATGAAGAACGTAGTTGTTGTTCAGCTGACTCTTCATGATGTTGTTTGGGATTTTCTTAGCAATTTGATTGAAGGAGCCACAGATCATGAAAGGTTTGGAACATAAGGCATAGAAGTACATGGGTAGGCAAAGTAATATGAGAATGGAGAACAGGGGTCCACAGAAATCACAAGATTATCAGGAAATAACCCCAGAAGGAGAAAGGAAGAGACTCCGTAAAGTTGCTAATAGGAAAATTCTGGGACAGCTACTAGCATAATTGGAACTAGGTATGAAATTAGAAAATGCTGAAAACAGAAGCCAGGACAGACTTGAAGATTTGGATCCTACATCAGATACTTACTAGCTGTGTGAATCTGGGCAAAATATTCAATCTCTCTGTGTTTAGTCATTCAATGTTAATAAAGGAGTTAGGTGGCACAATGAATAAAATATTAGGCTTGGAATAGAAAAGAAGTTCAAAATCTGCCTCAAGCACAAGCTATATGGACAAATAACCTCTCAGTCTCAGTTTCCTCATCTATAAAATGGGTATTTTTTTGAGTGAAAACTGAGATAATCTATCTAACATGCTTTGAAAGCCTTAAAGCTTAATATAATAATATATGACACTGGAATTTTCAGTGCTTTAAATGTTAATTCATTTGATTTTCATAACAATCTTGTGAGTTAGATGATATTATTATATTGTTATTATCATTTTACAAATAAGAAAATTAAGGCTGACAGAGGTAGAGTGGTTTGCTTTGAGTCACACAATTAGTAAGTATCTGAGATAGTATTTGAATCCTTAGTTTTCAATATCCAAGTCCTAACATTTATCCACTAGACCACCTATCAGCCATATAAATGTTAGGGTCATAGGGATTGGCACAATAATTATTTAATGGGCTTACTTTGTGCTATTTATTTTTTCGTGGATGCCTCCTACACCTTATTACATTTTTGGATTTGCTCTGAAATCATGGCATCTGCTGTGTTCACTCAAGAAAGAAAGGTAGGAAGAAGTTCAGAAAAGGAATGATTGATGGCTGAAGATAAAAATCTCCTAAAATACAGATAAACACAGAATCTCAGGTTTGGAACCTAGACCAGAGGTCATCCAGTCTAACTGGTACCTTAAAAAAAAAAGATCCTTTCTATGACAGCTCCATGAAGTCACTGGTTGAAGATCTCATGTGAAGGAGAAACTCCTACCTCATGAGTTTGTCTATTCCACTTGGCTATTGTTCTACTGTTGAAAATTTTCCATATATCAAACCCAAAGCCGCTTCTCTGCAATGTCCACATATTGCTCATAAATTTGATCACAGAAGACAAGTAAAATACATCTAATCCCTTTTGCTTGTCACAATTCTCCAAATAATTACATTCAGCTCTCATGTATCCTCTAATCATTTCCAAATAAATATGCCCTAGTTCATCCACTGATCCTTAGAGAATTCTTAATCTCAAGTCTCCTCATTATTGTGAATTCCTTCCTATGGAGACCTTCCAGTTTGTCCCAAATGTGGTACCCAGAGAAAAATGCAGGACTCCAGATGTGGTCTGAAGAGGGAATAGTGAAGAAGGTCACTATTAGCTTCATTCTGGACCTCTCTTTATTTTCTTAGTGTGGAATGGGATTATTTAAACATTTTTGACTACCATGTGACAACTGAGAGAATATAAATGAAGCAACTTGTAAACTATAAAGTACTAGATAAATGTTATCATCATCATTTTAAATAATAACTATATCCAATTTTCAGTCTATTTAAACCCCAGGATTCTTCCAAAAAAAAAAAAAAAACTTGCTTATCTTGCTTCAAGTATTCTGAACTCTATAGCTGATATTTTTAACCTGGATAGGACTTTACATTTATCTCTATTCAATTTCATATTTTTATATGAAACCTGTCAAAGTCCTTTTGGAGTCTGTCTATCATCAACCATATTGGTTTAACCTCTAAGCTTTCTATTATTTGAGAATTTAATAACCAGGTGATCCCATGCTTTCGTCCAATTGAGCACTCATTAATCCTTCTCTAATTAAATGACATTTCTTATTCTCCACAATTTTTTCAAAGATTATTCATAATGACTCAACAATCAAAGTCAGTTCTTTCAGAACCCTGGGATATGGTTTGTTAGAACCTTATATTTTGTTTCTGTTTCTATTTCAATAGAATATGAAGTTTTTTTTGAGAATCATGATAGCATGATAGGAAGACCTAGGGAATTAGTAGCTATTTAGCACAGTGTATAAAGTGTTCCTTAGAGTCAGGAACATCTGAATTTGAATTCTCTTTCAGATTAGCTGGGTGACTCTGGGCAAGTTACAAATTCTCTATCTGACTCAATTTTCTTATTTGGAAGATGGGAATAAGATAAGGATAATAAGAAGATAACAATAAAGGGATAATACCCACTTCTCAAGATTGCTATGTGGATAAAATGAGATAGCATTTATAGAGTCCTTTGCAAACTTGAAAGCTGTATATAAATACTAGATATTATTAGTTACTATTAAATGACTTCTCTGACTTCTTCTAAGTGAATTCCATGATTCATTTTAGACTGATTTCTTGTTTTGCTTTATAAAACTATTCAAGGCTGATTTGTTCTAGTCAAAATAAGATTTCCCCATCATTTGAGAATATAGTCAGAGAGATTTAATTTGCTGGATCTATGAATGTACTAAATACTGTGGGGATACACAGAAGTATGAGACATGAATCATACCCATCATAAGGTTAATCTCAAAATCCCCAAACCCAATCCCAAACCTTTCCCCAAAAGACAATTAGAGAGTAGTAAGAAGAATTGAATTAATGTTCCCTAGTGGGACACCTCAATGGTGTAGTATAGAATGTGGAACCTGCAGTCAGAAAAACTCATCTTCTTGAATTAAAATCTGATCTCAGCCACTTATAAGCTATGTGACCCTGGGCAAGTCACTTAACCCTGCTTGCCTTAATTTCTGCATCTGTTAAATGAGCTAGGAAGGAAATGGCAAACTACTCTAGAATCTTTGCCAAGAAAACACCAAATGGGATGAGAAAGTCAGACAGAACTGAATAACAAACTGGATATCTCAGTTGAAACATAGGACTAGAATGAAGTTAGTTTATCATTTGGTTTGCATTTCAAAAGGATGAATATTCAGGTCAATAATCACAATATTTGAGAATGGAATTAAAGAATACGTTTTAATAGATAAAAATTGAGGGGAAAGGTTATTTTCAAGGCATTCCTTACAAGGGGGGACGGAAGGAAGAAAAGCAGGACAATGCAAGGTAAGGTTAATAGGCAGAAAAGTGATGGTTCTAGAATCAAAGAATTTGGATTCAAATTCTACCTCTGAAGTTTAATACTTATATATTACCTTGGACAAAATCTCATCTCTTCATCTTTTTTTTTTTTTAAACTCATCTTTAAAATGAGGAAGTTGGAACAATTCACCTGTGAGATCTCCCCCAAAACTAGATCTATGATCCTATGAGGGTAGCACCCAAGAAAAAGATGATTATGTGATTAGCCTAGAAAAATAAAAGATTTTAGAGGGCTTTAAATGACAAACTAAAGAATGTGAACTTTATGATAGGCAGTAGGGAACCACTGAACATTTTTGAGCATAAGAGTGATATGCATACACACACACACGTCTATACTTACAGATCTATGCAGAAAGATGATGACTGACAGTAGTGGGGAAAGAAAGATGAAGGGTAAGGTGGAAAGAATTGTGAGGTCTAATGAGGAGCCCCTTGCAGAAGTCTAAGAAGGTAATGAGGACTCATAGATTCTAATAGTAGAAATATCAGAGAGAGAATCTGAATCAGCTGTTGCAGAATTAGAATGAACAAAACTGACAACTGATTAGGTTGGGAGTGGGGAGAGTGGACAAGGAGTGGGTATTGAGAAGGAAAAGTCAAAAATAATACTAAGTTTTCTTAAAGATCTCTGGGAAGTATTTTTAAACCATTCTTTTGTTTAATTGTAATGAAGAATTCCATGTGATCTAGACAGCTGATTATCTTCTCAGAGAATTCTCTATATACTTATTGTCTTAGGCTGATTGAAGGGCTAATGCACCATGGATCAGAAAACCAGAGGAAAAAGCCTTTCATCTCATTACCAGTGCTTAGAGCCATTGAGTCACCCCAAAGGTTTTTCTTATTTCTGATAGGTGGCACCCTTTAGTTATCCTTCAATAACCCTGGAACTTAACCTCTCAGAGGAGTAAGTAGTCACATTATACTAAGTGATTAACTCCTTAACTTATGTTTACATGGCTTATTGAATTTCCTCTAAATAGATAAGCCTATGGATAATAGCCTACTCCTACTTTTCAATTTCAGTTTTCAGTTAGAGGGCACATTTTCTGAGGTACCATATTGGAAGGAAAATGTTCTCTGTTTTTTTATTATTTTGTTAAAGTTAAAAGTTTGCAAGCATATGCAAATGGAGAGCAGAAGGAGCTAAAATAGAGCCAGAACACATTTTGTGATAGTTGCACAGTATATGATTATACATATGAGTATATGAAAGTATATATGATTGATTTTAGCAGATAAAAAGAGAATAAGATAGAGTGACTGGAGTTAATTCCTAAGCCCACAGTAAAATTAGATCTTTTTCATATGCCCATGGAGGCAATGCTACTAACTGATCTTTCATGTTGTAATGCTGGAGAAACTGAGCAAGATAGAGATTAGAGAGTATTTAATAATTTATTAAATGGAGAGATTTATTGGGACCAATGGATCCATGGTTTGATCCCAGGGCTGAATGAGACTCCAAGAATCCAGCAAACAATCAGAATTCTCAATGACCTATGTACACATGGTTCAGATGCAGAGGGTAAACTGAGGCAGGGGTGGAGTCAGAGTGCAGAAACAGGACTCTGACAAGGTGGGGTGAGCCACCAGAGATGAGATGACATAATCAGGGAGAGGCACCCTGGACATGGAGAGAGGCATCTTGATAAGACAGTATCTGACATTCCAATAGCTTGGGATGGGGAGAGGCATTCTGGTATTCTAAAACATAAGATCTTTTATCCTTATCAAGCATTCTCATAAAAAGGAAGGGGAGATTTTGCATAACTGAGAAGCAGGGAAACCGAGGCTGAGTCAGGATAATTAGGGGAACTGAGTCAGGACAATAAAAAAGAACTGTGTCATAATATGAGGTCTTTCTTACAAGGAAACTGAAGTATCAAAGCTATAAATTAGAATTCTCATTTGCTAATTTACTCAATTTTAAAAATTACTATCATGACAATCCTAAAAAAAGATAGATTCAGGTTCTACCTCCAAACACATCCTTAATTTGTGATCATGAGGCAAATCATTTAGCTTCTCAATATCCCAGGCAGATGCTCTAAGTTATAGTGATACCTTTCTGTCAATACACTGGTCTTTTTTCCTAGTTTCCTTCTATATTCATCGTCAAAGCAGCAATCTATGGGGAGAAAAGGCCTGTCATCCTACCACCACTAGCCAATGGGTATCTGCCACCAATGGGCAACTATCTTCTCAATAGCCACACCTATTGAAAACCCAGGGGAAGAAAATATTCTCTTCACCCAAAGTCCTTTGTATTGTCAAATGGCTCAACACCAGAATTAGTTACAGTTTTATTGTATCTATTGTATTAAATGTTACATCAAAGAAGATGTATTATCATTGGCTTTGTTGCATCATCCTAAGGAACACTAGTCTTTTCAGTCAAAACTTCATATAATATGCTCTTTTATTGGTACTCAGAACTTAGTCCAGTGCTTTTCATGTGATAAGCACATCATAAATGCTTTTTCACTCACTCATTAATATAAGTTATAAGTAAGTTTACAATCTATATCATGGGTAGAGTTTTTACACTAGGTATTCCTATCTTGATGAAGTCACAGATCTGTATTACTAATAATAATATGATTGGACATGATTATGATAAAAAGTGAAGATTTTCCTGTGCAATAGGTCATAGGAAATGGAATATTAAAGAATAATATTTGAATAGTGATGTCCAGGACTATTTTGATCTGAACTTTTATTAAAAAGTAAGAATATAGCAATAATTGGGCAGATATAATATGAATCCATATATAATTTAAGAACATATTTTTTAATGTATGTTTCCATACAAAATACTTAATGTCTAAATTATTATGGAGTAAAAAGCTGTCTGTTTTGGTGTTGTCCTAAAAGGCCTTTTTAGTGAACTTACTAAAGATTAGTTTGCATCCTAATTTTATTTACTTATAAATAGCAATCATTTGATCCTCTTATACAACAATCCACAGAACATTCAATCTAAAAAAACAGTAGTAGAATAACAAGTTTCTCAGGACAATTTCTGTCAGAGTTTCACTAAACAAGATAAGATGAATGAGATAATAATAGTTTGCAGTATTAAAAGGGCTATAGAGTTTCCAAATCACTTTCGTGACTGACACAACAACACTATAAGGAAGGCATAAAAAACATTATTATTTCCATTTTAAAGATGTCACCTGAGTCAGTTAGCTAAAAAGCTGAAGTGCTTACTATGAGATTATGCACAGCGCACAAGATTATTTTTGATACAAAGATAGGATGGCATATATAAGGGATAGCAAGGAGTCCAATAAAGTAACAGATGACAACCCTGGAAAGTTAGGTTAAATACAGGCTGTAAAAGGCTTTAAATTCCAAACAGAAAAGTTTTTATTTGGTTTAATAGGTAATAGGAGTCAGAGAAGCTTAGTGAGCAAGAGAGGAATATTATTGCTTCTCAGGGTATCTTATAACACTTTTTAATGGCTGTATTTGTCAAGTAGCAGAATTGACAATATGCAGATGAAGTTCAAGAAGTTTTCTCTAACCAAAAAATATCCATTTCACTGTTTAGTTTCTCACCTCCCAACATAAGAGAGCCATTACTTCAAATCTTCTGGAGACCCCTATTAAATCAAATACTCCATATTGATAAGCCCTGAGTGAGACTTAATAATCACAAAATCTTTGAGTTGGATAAGATCTTGGTCCAACCATTCAGCAAAAGTCTCTGTCTCTTGTATTATAATCTTTCAGATATTTAAAATGCCTTATCTCAAGTTTCTCCTCTCCAAACTATATTTAAAGGATATTCCAAAGATCTTAATTCGGTTTTAAGTTATTAAAGCTTAAGATTGCACTAGGACTTTTGGAACATGCAGCAAAGTTTCTTAAGCATTCTTTATCAACTTGATGTTTTCTCTGGATGCATGATAGTTTATTAATGCTTCTCTCAAAATATGACATCCAGCATTGAGTACAATATTACATACATGGTTTAAAAAAAAACCACCCAGTTTTTATAGAGTTTCAATATAACCTTTGATAATGTAGTCTAAGAATGGATTTGATTGAGCAACTTTATCCCATTAGTAAACATGTACAATTAAAATACTTAGCTCTTTTTCACATGAACTCCAATCAACCAAAAGATCTCCATATGGTAACTTTGCAAATTACTTCTTGGACCAAAATTTCATTTTGATATTTATTTGGCTCTAAATACAAAACTGTCTGATTTTATCATGTTGATTTCCTCATATCAGTAAATCTTTATCTATTTTGCAATCTATCATAATATCTTTCTTCCTTCTTTTGTTTTCTAAAAATGTGGTAAACATCCCTTTTACTTTTTAAATCAAATCATTGATGAAAACAATGAACATAGGACTTTAGATAAAGTCCAGTGGGATTCCACTAAAGATCATCTTTTAGGTTGACACAGAGCCACTTATCAATATTTTTTGGATTAAACTGTGTACGAGTGTTGGATAACAGTGTTTGCCAATTAATCTAAAGAATTAAGGGAGCAGCTAGATAGTGAATTGCATAGAGCACCAGCCTTGAAGTCAAGAAGATCTGAGTTGAAATCTGGCCTCAGATACTTAACACTTCCTAGCTGTATGACCATGGGCAAGTCACTTAATCCCTTCAAGTTCCTTTGAAATGCATGATATAATTCATCTAAACTTGGAAAATTGGTCCTTAAAAATAATTAGGTACCTTCTTACATTTTTTCCCTTACCTATTTTAGCTGGTTATTCCTTCTTTCTATATATTTTCTCTGATTTCTAGTTTGAACATAATTCTCAAAGAAACCCAAAGCCTTCTAAGAATAAGGTCCTGTGGAATGAGACATAAAAAGTGATAGTAAAAGAAAGGTGGGCCAACATGATGGGAGCCCAGCATCCATAGGAAGAGTGAGCAAAGCATTAAAGGTAAATCTGATCTATATCACAACTTTGCCTCAATCTGACTTTGTTCACAAGGTCATCCCAGTTGTGAAACTCTGGCATTACATCTTTCTCCCTATTACAAAAAATTAAAAGAGGAACTGTGATGTGCTGATGATGGTGATGATAGGAAGAACACTGATATTCTCATAGAATGTAATATACAAGTAAAAATTCACACAAATAATTTTGCAAAATTATACTTTTCTAAACTACAGTGAAAGCTCTTAACAAGTCAGTCTCATTGAATTTGCCAAATATATACTCAAAATAGTTTGTCTTCAAATACAATATGTAAAACCATTGAGATCTAATGTATTCAAAAGTCATGTGGGTGACATCCACATGAACTTAACCAACAAATATGTCAAATAAATGGCCAAATCATGAAGATTTGTTTCTATAAATGGAAGGGTTTTTAATTTTTGTATGAGTGCTTGACCAATTGTGAATTTAAGAGATTCTCATCTCCTGTAATCTCCTGTATTTTAGAAATTACAGAAGACTCAAATGGAGCCAAGGGACAAAGGTAGTTCAGTCATGTCTGACTCTTTGTGATCCCATTCAAATATATTGAAGTAGTTTGCCATGTTCTTCTCCAGCTCATTTTATATAAGAAAAAAAGGAGACAAATAGGGTTAAGTGATTTGTCCAGGGTCATACAACTAGTAATTGTCTGAGGCCAGATTTGATGAACTCAGATGAGTCTTCCTGATTCCAGGCCCAGTATTTTATCCAGTGTGCCACCCAGCTGCCCCTATTAAGAAGAAAACTATAGTTTTATATATTAAGTGGCTTTCTGGCATCCTGAAATCAAAACTCAATGGGAAGATTAGCAGTTCACATCACTTTGATATATAAATTTAACATAACATGCATTTAAAATATATATATTTTAAGAAATGTGTACAGCACTAATAAAACTCAGGTTTCATTACCCCAACAAAAAGAGGAATACTTCCTCATCAAAAAAGAGGAAGAAGATTGATAGACATTCTTAGAGCACATGATAAACTGATAAAAAAAAAACCTGTTGAAACAGGTAGACAGTATTTCATTTGAACAATATTACAGGCTGACAACAGGTGCATGCCACTGGATTTGTCAAATATTACTGAAAGTAATTTATTTCCATATGGAGCCTACAAAACAGCTAAATATAAAAACGGAATAAAGGCTGTTCATGACCTTAGCCTACAATATGGCAACAAAAAAATATCAAGCCAATGGTTGTAATTTACAAATTTAATTACAAAAAAAAAGAAGAATTTTCGTTATTACAGCCTCATAATATAAGATCAGATACTGCTGAATATCTTTTTATCTTTTTTATATTTTCTTTTTATTAATTTCTTTGATGGCCTTAGTATTTTGTTCTTCCAAAGTATTTTGTTATTTTTTTCTAATTCAACAAATTTTTGGTAATTTAATTGGAATGACATGGAATATATAAATTAATTTAGGAAAACTGTCATTTTCTATTATATTGACCTGCCAATATGTTCCAAATATATGTTGTCAAATATTTATAGCAGCTCTCTTTGTAGTGGCAAAGAATTTGAAATTATGATGATACCCCTCAATTGGGGAATAGCTAAACAAGTTATAATATATGATCATGGTGGAGTTCCACTCTGTTGTAAGAAATTATGAATTCAATGATCTTAGAAAAATGTTCATAGGCTTGCATGAAATAATGAAGAGTGAAATGAGCAAAACCAACAGAATATTGTCTATAGTAACATCAATGTTCTTTTAAGAAGAACTTTGAATGACTAAGTCATTTTGATTACAATAAATATCCAAACTAACTACAAAGAACATTTGATGGTGTAATGTTTGGGCTAGCTTTCTGGAGGTCCTTTGGGCAGGCCTTGGTTTCAGCAAGATAGACACCATGAGAATGGTCTAGAGTCTTTACTCTGGTCAGTCTTGATCTTAGTGGAGGAGTGCAGGAGGCAGGAGAGCCACCAGAAGGATAATCAAAAATGAAATGTCTCATTTTCAGTCCTTCTCAGCCCTTATATACCTTAGTAAAATTACATCATTACAGCATTCTGAATATGTGTGAACTAGAGAACCATTACATCACCATGCTAAGTACTAAGTATATGTATACTAAAGAACCATTATCTCATCAATTCCACTGAGTTAACACCTTATTGTAAGTATCCTTGTTTCAAGCATACTTCTCTAGAGTTCTGGCCCTCCACAGAATGGAGAAACTATCTATATCAACAGAAAGAACTAATAAATAGACATATATAGAATAGTTTTACATATGTATGCATATGTGTCTATATTTATGTATATTGTATTTGTGTATATTAAATGATAGCCATCTCTAGGTTGGAAGGGAGGGGGAGAAGGGAAAAAATTAAATGATTATTATATATTTAAAGTAATACATTATAGATTTGCAGTTTCATTTGCAATAATATTTCCTCCCTATTCTACGATGTTATGGAAATTGTTTTATTTTGTAAGGTTAGAATAAAATGCAGAAAATTAAAAATGAATGACTTAGTCATTAATGGAAATGGTAGAAATTTTGCAACATATGACTATAGGTTACAAATATTTAGCACCTACCTAGCAAGATATAACTTGATGGCTAGAATTTATATTAGTAGCTTACTTATCTGTCACAAGTAAGCAAATGACAAATCCCCATGTTATAAACATTGGTCTCAAAATATACTTGAGAATTAAGTTAGAAGCAAAGCATCATGACTGAGTCAATTATTGAGCATGATTATCTGGATACTACATTGATATATAACATTCTAAATTCATGTTGCTATGTCAAATACTTAAAATCTCCAACCTATATGGAATGAAAAGCTTTCAAATTATTAAGTCCTACCAGAAGAAATCAAAATAATATGGAAACAGAAAGAGGAACATTTTGTCTCCATTATCATGTCTGCTACTGTAATTGTACCATGCCTGCTTTCAATAAGCACACAGAAGCTTAGGTTATTATATTCTGATACTTTTATTCAAGTACAAAAAATAATTATGTTACACACCTGTGCAACAGTCTGTAGAACAACAAAGAATGATAACATGGGAGCCTCTTGTCTAAGGATTATTTCCACCAGAACAATTGAATAAGATGATAATGAGATAATAAATGACAATTATATATGACAATAATAACTGACAATTATATAATGCTTTGACATTTTCCAAGCTATTTGCAAATTAATTTTATTATTTAATTTGAACCTCGCAATAATCTAGTGAAATAAATTCTATATTTATATTAGTTATATAATATTAGTTCTATACCACATATGAAGAAATGAGATTCAAAGATATTAAATGATTTATCCATGGTCAAAATGACTAGCAGGATGAATACAGAGAGGACTGGCGAGACTTAAATGAACTGATGCTAAGTGAAATGAGCAGAACCAGGAGATCATTATATACCTCAACAATGACACTGTATGAGGATGTATTCTGATGGAAGTGGATCTCTTCGATAAAGAGATCTAATTCAGTTTCAATTGATCAAGGATGGACAGAAGCTGCTACACCCAAAAAAAGAACACTGGGAAATGAATATAAACTGCTTGCATTTTTGTTTTCTTCCCGGTTATTTATACCTTCTGAATCCAATTCTCCCTGTGCAACAAGAGAACTGTTTGGTTCTGCACACATATATTATATCTAGGATATACTGTAACCTATTTAACATGTATAGGACTGCTTGCCATCTGGGGGAGGGGGTAGAGGGAGAGAGGGGAAAAATCAGAACAGAAGTGAGTGCAAGGGATAATGTTGCAAAAAATTACCCTGGCATGGTCAAACAGATAATGAATGGTAGAAGCTAGATTTGAATTCAGTTCTTTCTAATCATAATGTGCTAACCTCTTTTCCCCTTATATACTAGATTTACATTACTGACATTATATATTCACTATTCTGCCATTGGTCACATTTTCCTTCTCAGATCAAATAAACCTTCTTTCAGTATCCTTGAATGTCCTCAGTAATTTGGGCCCCTCTGATTTTTCCCCATAGTCTCCTGCACAACATTTCTCCACTGTTTTAAAGGAAATTATTAAAATTATATAATCATATAATCAACTCTGATTTCTTCAGGCTCCTATTATCCATTCCCTCTCCCCCCCTTTCTACTCAAATGCCCTTAAACTAATTCACTGAAAATAGAGAAGGGAGAGGAGATGAAATGCAAATCAGTATAGTAAGATATTTGTTCTCGGTTCATTAATTTTTTTAAAAAGGTTAAGTGGAAAAGAAGTTTTAAAGAAATGACTTACATGAACTTAAGTTTTTCTCTGTCTCCATATTTGTTCTAAAAAACTAAATGAACTGAAGTGCAGACTAATTGATATAGAATCTTTATTCTGAAGAACTGGGAACATGATGTATATATTATTTTCCTCTAATAATCCCTTCAGAAAGATGGAATTTTTTTTATCATTCATATAAATAGGAGAAACTGAGGTCCAGAAAAGTTATCAAGTGTCAAGTATTAAAACTGTGCAGAAGCCAGTCAGAAGCCTTGCTATCAGGATCCCAGACCTAGACCCAAAAGGATAAATAATTGACATCTATGTAACTCTTTAAAGTTTTAAAAGCATATATATTTACTCTTGTCTCACAATGACCCAGTTAGGGAATGACTATAATTATCATCATTTGCATGTTACCAGTAAGAAAACAGCAACTCAGAAAAATTGAGTGATTACCCTTGAATTTGTATATGAGAAGTGCCAGAGAGAGGATTTGAATTCAGATTTTCCTGTATTTATGTTCAGCACTATATTTATTGCATCATGTTCGCTCCATGGAAGAATCCTATTAAGTAATTCCAGGGAACCCAGAGAAATCAGCTTATAACCAATACATAGAAAAGCCCAGCTCCCTGGTTGAACTCCCAAACCACCCAGAGGATATAATTAAGCCATCTGATCCACACACATAAGCTTGGAAACATAAGGAATAGACATATCAACCTCAAGGAATGGGACCAATATAACAGATTCAGAACTCTTACATTCTTCAAGACTGCTCCAAGGACAGGGTTCAATAAAGAGCCTGAAAAAAAAGTTAAACTAATGTGAATTCCTATTGATTCATTAAGAACCGGGAGCTCTCCCTGGTGCTATCTCAGATGATGGGTTCAGTTTTTGCCTTCATGATTTACTTGTCCTGATTTCTGCTTGTCAATGAAACCACAATCTGTCTTGTTCATTCACCTGACTTGGTCTTTATCCATGACCGTCTCTCAGCTTGCTGCTCCAAATAATACTGTCTAGAGTCCTCATCTCTTGCTAAACTCTTCATTTTAGCCCAGAGATTTTGCTGTGTCTCAGCTGTTGCCCGTCTGAATAAACTTCTCACTAATGCCTGCCTGCTGACTCCACAGCCAGCTTGCCAGCCAGCCTGCCAGCCTCTAGACTGTTTATCATGTGTGCCTGGTATTAAGAAGTTAAAACAGCGTAAGGTCATAAAAATACATATAACATGAAATTATGACTAGAACCCAAGTCTTCTGGTGCTCCTTTAACTTTTTCTTTCTACTTTCCAGTCTGAATAATAAAATGTTGCTATAGAAGGAAGCTGTTCTGAGATGTTATTGCTGCTCAAGTCCTGTTGTTTGATTCCAGTTTCCAGGTTTTCTCATTCATTTATTGCCCTTGAATTGAGATTCTTGTTCTGACTTCATTTTCTTATACCCCTACAGCCTATCTATGGTGTTAGTGATATGTGTACCGACCTTTTTTAATGTTCCTGTTGAAAATAATTGTGTGCATCTTAAACATATTATAATTTCTTTTTTTTTTAAATTTTATTTTATTTAATAATAACTTTGTATTGACAGAATCCATGCCAGGATAATTTTTTTTACAACATTATCCCTTGCACTCGCTTATGTTTCGTTTTTTCCCCTCCCTCCCTTCACCCCCCCACCCCGATGGCAAGCAGTCCTATATAAAACATGTTATAATTTCAAAATTCTTCCAAAGATGTCAATTTTTTTATTCTTGTTTTTTTATTATAAAAGCTTTCTGTTTTTCAAAATACATGCAAAGATAGTTTTCAACATTCACCTTTGCAAAACCTTGTGTTCCAAATTCTTCTCTCTCTCCCCCAACTTCTTCCCCTCCCCTAGACAAGTAATACAATATAGATTAAATGTGCAATTCTTCTAAACATATTTCCACATTTATCATGCTGCACAAGAAAATCAG